>NW_028125591.1:0-259167 GCF_965194825.1 Balaenoptera physalus | reverse complement strand
GGGAACAGGTTGCACATGTTCAAGGGGGGCGAATTAGCTGGCATATCCTCCCGAGGTCCTCAGGCCTACAACAGTCCAGCCTTGGGACCAAATTGTGTCTGTGTCCAGGGATGTGACACTAGTACGTTCACTGCGACTAAACAAATTTAGTGATCATTTTTCTTTTCTTTAACTTAATCTTAAATTTATAATGGAGTATATAGTTGATTTATCATGTTGTGTTCATTTTTGACATACACCAACATGATTCATTTATACAGAGATAACTATATATTCTTTTTAGAATTATTTTCCCATTGAGGTTACTAAAGGGTGTTGAGAAGAGTTCCAAGTGCTCTACAGCAGGTCCATGTTGATTACAAGTTTTCTCTTTGTAAATATGTATATACTAACTCCAACCTCATGATTTATGCCTCCAACACACCTTTCCACTTTGGTAAACATAAGTTTGTGTTCTAAGTCTGGGACTCTGTTTCTGTGTTGTAAGATAGTACCTTTCTATCAATTTTTAGATTCCACCGATAAGTAATATCATATGATATTTTTCATTGCCTGATTTATGACACTTAATATGAATGTATGTAGGTCCTTCTGAGTGGCCCTAAATGGCCTTATTTCATTCACTTCATGGCTGAGTAATATTCCATTGTACATATCTACCATAATTTCTTTATCCATTCTTCCCTCCAAGGACTTTTAGGTAGCTTCTGAGTAGAGGCTTTTGTAAACAGGGCTGCATAAATTTTAGAGTGCCTGGGTCCTGTCAATTTACGTTTTTTCCAAGATACAGGCCCAGGAGTGGAAGCGCCATATGCTCTGAAGCTCTGGTTTTTAGATTTTTGAGGAATCACCACCCACTTCTCCAGAGTGGCTGTTAGCAATTTACATTCCCACCATCATCTGGTCAGGGTTCCCTTTTCTCCACACCCTGTCCTGCATTTCAGGTTTTACAGTTTGTGAGGTTGGCCATTCTGACTGGTGCGAAGTGATATCTCTTTGTAGTATTAATTTACATTGCCCGCCTGTTTTGTTGGCCAAAAATGGAGTAAGGGTTTTTCCTGAATATATTAAGGAATAACGCATACGGCCTTTTTGGCAAACTGCATCATTGGCGATGTTCAGCAGCTTTGCATGTGCTTTGATGACGAGTGCAAACTACCCCTTGAAATCCCTTTCCTGCAATTCTGCCTTGCTTACAAGGCCTTTACGAATACTTGGCTCAAGAAATGACTCCATTAGAGGTGTCAATTACAACCCTGCATGTTTGTGAATTGCAGTGCCCCTGAGCACCGGTTTTCAACTTGTTTAGGGAAGCAGACACAAAGGGGCAGGATTTCTACAGACCCATTCCAGTTACTGGGGCACCTGAAGGATAGGGAAATTCTTCTTCCAGGTAGGAAACTAGAGTGGCATATGCCTGTCCAAACATCTAAGGCTTGTGTCTCATTCCATCCCGCCATTTCCCTTCTTCACCGGAAAATTCCAAGCCGTGCAAAACCGGCTGTTGAGTGTGCTGCCTTCCCAAAGTGGGGAGACTCTAAGGAAAGGAGCTGGGGAACCCGAATACCAGGAGACGTGGAGATGAGGTGACTTCTCCAAACTCTTCCCGATCAGACGGTGTACCATCCTCTGGATGTGCCATGCATGTTTTAGCTGTAGGAAGGGTCCCCTGCACCTGGAGATATGGAACCCATGGAATGGGGGCCAGGCAGTATTACTCTAAAAGTGCTGCATTTGCTGTCCCATCCTCACGAAGCCTCTCAGACCAACGAGTGTAGAGCCTTAGGTCCCATCCAGCTCTGTGTCTAGATATGGTCAGTCCAGGTTGCATCACAGCCCTTGAACAAATTTTGTAAGAATTTCTCTCTCTCTCACTGTCTTTATTTTGTTCTTGTTATTTAATTTTATAATGGGGTATAGCTGATTTTCAATACTGTGTTTCTTGCTGCTCTACATCTATCCACTTGATTCACTTAAAGAGAGACATCAATAAATTCTTTTACAGATTCTTACCAGTCTTATATATCCTTTTCTGGTGACAACAGTGTGCTGAGTCCAGCTCTTTGAGCTATAGAGTAGGTCCTGTCGAATACCTATTTTGTTTATGGAACCATATCTGTGCTAATTTCAACCTCCTGGTTTATGCATCACCCCGCCCCACCTTTCTCCTTTAGCAGCCATAAGTGTGTTTTCTAAATGTGTGACTCCGTTTCTGTTTTGTAATTGCGTTCATGTGAAGGCATTTTTAGATACTATCTATAAGTGATACCTTATGATAAGTCTCTTTTTATGTCTGACTTATGTCACTTAGAATGATCGTACCTCAGTCTCCACGAGTTGCTGCCACTGGCCTTATTTCATTGATTTAATTGCTGAGTAATATTCCATTGTACATAAGTACCACATCTTCTTTCTCCATTTTTTCCTTCCAAGGACATGTAAGTTGTACCCAAATCGAGGTATTTCTAAACAGAGCAGCCCTAAACTTTGGGGTGCCTGTGTTGTCGATTTTTTGGTTTTCCCAAGATATACGCCCATGAGGGGAAGTGCTGTATGCTCTGTAGCTCTGTTTTTTAGAAGTTTTAAGATACAGCATACAATTCTCAAGAGTGGCCGGTGGCAAATTACATCCCGCCGATCAGCATAACAAGGCCCCGTTTTCTCCATGGCCTGTCCTGCATTTCTGGGTTTTACACTTTTTCAGCATGGGCCTTTTGACCAATGCGAAGTGAGACATTTTTGTAATGCTGATTTGCATTGCCCGCTTGCTTAGTTGGCCAAAAAGAGCATCTGCGTTTTTTCCAAAATTCATTCAGGAAACAACGCAGACGCCCTTTTTGGCCAACTGCATCATTGTCGAAGTTCTACGGAATTTCATGTGCTTTAAAGGCGAGTCCAATCTACCTGTGAAAAACTGTTTCCTACAATTCTGTCTTGCTTTGAAATTCTCTTCGTTGCCTTACCTCAATACATTTTTAGACGAGAGTTATCATTTATAACTCTGCAGATTTGTGAATTGCCGTGCTCCTGAGCTCCATTTTCCAAATCGCTTTTTAGGGAGCTGGCCGCAAACCCGCACGATTGCTTCAGGCACTATTCTGGTTCTGGGGCGCAGGCTGGGCCTGTGGTTAATTCTTCTTCCTGATGGGAAATTAGGGTTACCAGTGCCTGTCCCAACAGCTACAGCTAGCCTCTCATGGGTCCCCCCTCTTCCCATTCATCCTCAGGAAAAATTACAACCTGTACGGAACAGGAGGTTAAAGGTGCTGATTCTCCAAGTGGGGAGATTGTTAGTAAAGCGGCTGGAATGGCGAACACGAGCACCAGGAGATAAGGAAGGAGGTGCATTTCAGAATCCTTTCTCGATCACACTGTATACCATCCACCGGGTTTCCCAAGCATTTTTTCTCTGTAGGAAGATTCCATTGAACCTGGAGATTTGGGATCCATAGAATGCGTACCACGCAGTATTACTTTAAAGGGACTGCGTTTGCTCACCCAACCTCACCAAACCTCTCAGCCCCAAGAGTGTCCACCCTTATGTCTCAATCAGCTGTGGGTCTAGATATGGTCAATCCAGGTGGCATCACAGCCCCTGAACGAATTTTGTAAGTATTTCTCTCTCTTTCACTGTCTTTGTTTCACGGGTTTTTAAAAGTAATTGATTTTTATAATGGGGTTTAGTTGCTTTTTACTGCTGTGTTTATGCCGCTTTACACCCACTTGACTCACTTACAGAGAGATATCAATACAAAGGTTTTAATATTCTTACTAGTCAGATATATTCTCGGGCGGTGAATAGGGGGTGTTGCGTCCAATTCACTGAGCAAGGAGTAGGTCTTGTGTATTACCTATTGGGTTTATGGAACGGTATCTAAGCTAATTTCAAACCCTTGTTTTATGCATCACCCCACCTCACCTTTCCCGATAAGCAGCCATAGTGTGTTTTCTAAACGTGTGACTCTGTTCTGCTTTGTAATTCAGTTCAAGGGTAGCGGTTTTTACATTCCCTCTATAAGTGATATCTTATGATAAGTGTCTTTTTTCTGTGTGACTTATTTCACATAGAATCGTTGTACCAAAATCCACTCATCATGCTGCTACTAGCCTTATGACGTTGATTTCATGGCTGAGTGATATTCTATTGTACATAAGGACCACAACTTCTTTATCCATTTTTCTCTTTCCTGGGATATTTAAGGTGTAACGAAGTTGAGGTTCTTGTCAACAGAGCAGCCCTAAACTTTGTGGTGCCTGTGTCTTGCTGATTTTTAGTTTTCCCAATTTATACGCCCATGAGTGGAAGTGCCCTATGCTCTCTAAGCTGAGTTTTTTAGATGTTTCAGGACACACCGTACATTTCTCCAGAGTGGCTGTTGGCACTTTACATCCCGCACATCACCGTAGAAAGGCTCCCGTTTCTCCATGGCCTGTCCTGCATTTCTGGTTTTGACACTTTTTCAGCATGGCCCTTTTGACCGATGGGAAGCGAGACTTCTTTGTAGCGCTGATTTGCCTTTCCAGGTTGCTTGGTTGGCCAAAAAGGGCGTATGCGTTTTTTCCTGAATATATTCAGGAAAAAACGCATACGCCCTTTTTGGCCAAGGGCATCATTGTCGAGGTTTTGCCACTTTTCCTGTGCTTTAAAGGCGATTCGAATCTCCCTCCTGAAATCTGTTTCCTGCAATTCTGCCTTGCTTTCAAATCCTCTTCGTTGCCTTCCCTCAATATATTTGTAGAAGAGAGTTATCATTTATAAGTCTGCAGGTTTGTGAATTGCAGTGCCCCTGAGCCTCATTTTTCAACTCGCTTTCTTGGGAGCTGGCCGCAAAAGCGCAGGATTGCTTCAGGCCCTATTGTGGTCCCGGGCGGCAGGCTGAGCCTGAGGTTAATTCTTCTTCCTGATGGGAAAATAGAGTGACCTGTGCCTGTCCCAACACCTAGAGCTAGTCTCTCATTGGTTCCCCCTCTTCCGGTTCATCCTCAGGACAAATTGCAACCTGTACGGAACAGGAGGTTAACTGTGCTGATTCTCCAAGGAGGGAGATTGCTAGTAATGCGGCTGGAATGGCGAACACGAGCACAAGGAGATGAGAAATGAGGTGCGTTTTGGAAACCTTTCCCGATCACACGGTGTCCCCTCTTCTGGGTTTCTCATGCATGTTTTCGATGTAGGAAGATGCCCTTGAACCTGGAGATTTCGGACCCATGGGATGGGTACCACGCAGTATTACTTTAAAGGGTCTGCGTTTGCTCACCCAACCTCACCAAAACTCTCAGCCCCAAGAGTGTCCCCGCTAATGTCTCAATCAGCTGTGGGTCTAGATATGGTCAATCCAGGTGGCATCACAGCCCCTGAACGAATTTTGTAACAATTTCTCTCTCTTTCACTGTCTTTGTTTCACGGGTTTTTAAAAGTAATTGATTTTTATAATGGGGTTTAGTAGCTTTTCACTGCTGTGTTTCTGACGCTTTACACCCACTTGACTCACTTACAGAGAGTTATCAATACATAGGTTTTAAGATTCTTATTAGTCAGATATATTCTTGGGCGGTGAATAGGTGGTGTTGAGTCCAAATCATTGAGCAAGGAGTAGGTCTTGTCTATTACATATTGGGTTTATGGAGCGGTATCTGAGCTAATTTGAAACCCTTGTTTTATGCATCACCCCACCTCACCTTTCCCGTTAAGCAGCCATAGTGTGTTTTCTAAACGTGTGACTCTGTTCTGCTTTGTAATTCAGTTCAAGGGTAGCGGTTTTTACATTCCCTCTATAAGTGATATCTTATGATAAGTGTCTTTTTTCTGTGTGACTTATTTCACATAGAATCGTTGTACCAAAATCCACTCATCATGCTGCTACTAGCCTTATGACGTTGATTTCATGGCTGAGTGATATTCTATTGTACATAAGGACCACAACTTCTTTATCCATTTTTCTCTTTCCTGGGATATTTAAGGTGTAACGAAGTGGAGGTTCTTGTCAACAGAGCAGCACTAAACTTTGTGGTGCCTGTGTCTTGCTGATTTTTAGTTTTCCCAATTTATACGCCCATGAGTGGAAGTGCCCTATGCTCTCTAAGCTGAGTTTTTTAGATGTTTCAGGACACACCGTACATTTCTCCAGAGTGGCTGTTAGCAATTTACATCCCGCCCATCACCGTAGAAAGGCTCCCATTTCTCCATGGCCTGTCCTGCATTTCTGGTTTTGACACTTTTTCAGCATGGCCCTTTTGACCGATGGGAAGCGAGACTTCTTTGTAGCGCTGATTTGCCTTTCCAGGTTGCTTGGTTGGCCAAAAAGGGCGTATGCGTGTTTTCCTGAATATATTCAGGAAAACACGCATACGCCCTTTTTGGCCAAGGGCATCATTGTCGAGGTTTTGCCGCTTTTCCTGTGCTTTAAAGGCGATTCGAATCTCCCTCCTGAAATCTGTTTCCTGCAATTCTGCCTTGCTTTCAAATCCTCTTCGTTGCCTTCCCTCAATATATTTGTGGACGAGAGTCATCATTTATAAATCTGCCGGTTTGTGAATTGCAGTGCCCCTGAGCTCCATTTTTCAACTCGCTTTCTTGGGAGCTGGCCACAAAAGCGCAGGATTGCTTCAGGCCCTATTCTGGTCCCGGGCGGCAGGCTGAGCCTGTCGTTAACTCTTCTTCCTGATGGGAAAATAGAGTGACCTGTGCCTGTCACAACACCTAGAGCTAGTCTCTCATTGGTTCCCCCTCTTCCCGTTCATCCTCAGGATAAATTGCAACCTGTACGGAACAGGAGGTTAAAGGTGCTGATTCTCCAAGGAGGGAGATTGCTAGTAAAGCGGCTGGAATGGCGAACCCGAGCACAAGGAGATGAGAAATGACGTGCGTTTTGGAAACCTTTCCCGATCACACGGTGTACCATCTTCTGGGTTTCTCATGCATGTTTTCGATGTAGGAAGATGCCCTTGAACCTGGAGATTTGGGACCCATGGGATGGGTACCACGCAGTATTACTTTAAAGGGTGTGCGTATCCTCACCCAACCTCACCAAACCTTTCAGCCCCAAGAGTGTCCACACTTATGTCTCAATCAGCTGTGGGTCTAGATATGGTCAATCCAGGTGGCATCACAGCCCCTGAACGAATTTTGTAAGTATTTCTCTCTCTTTCACTGTCTTTGTTTCACGGGTTTTTATAAGTAATTGATTTTTATAATGGGGTTTAGCTGCTTTTTACTGCTGTGTTTATGCCGCTTTACACCCACTTGACTCAATTACAGAGAGATATCAAAACATAGGTTTTAAGATTCTTACTAGTCAGATATATTCTTGGGCGGTGAATAGGGGGTGTTGAGTCCAAATCACTGAGCAAGGAGTAGGTCTTGTCTATTACATATTGGGTTTATGGATCGGTATCTGAGCTAATTTGAAACCCTTGTTTTATGCATCACCCCACCTCACCTTTCCCGTTAAGCAGCCATAGTGTGTTTTCTAAACGTGTGACTCTGTTCTGTTTTGTAATTCAGTTCAAGGGCAGCGGTTTTTACATTCCCTCTATAAGTGATATCTTATAATAAGTGTCCTTTTCTGTGTGACTTATTTCACTTAGAATCGTCGTACCTAAATCTACTCATCATGCTGCTACTAGCCTTATGACGTTGATTTCATGGCTGAGTGATATTCCATTGTACATAAAGACCACAACTTCTTTATCCATTTTTCTCTTTCCTGGGATATTTAAGGTGTAACGAAGTGGAGGTTCTTGTCAACAATGCAGCCCTAAACTTTGGGGTGCCTGTGTCTTGCTGATTTTTAGATTTCCCAATTTATACGCCCATGAGTGGAAGTGCCCTATGCTCTCTAAGCTGAGTTGTTTAGATGTTTCAGGACACACCGTACACTTCTCCGGAGTGGATGTTGGCAGTTTACATCCCGCCCATCAGCGTAGCCAGGCTCCCGTTTCTCCATGGCCTGTCCTGCATTTCTTGTTTTGACACTTTATTCAGCATGGCCCTCTTGACCGATGGGAAGCGAGACTTCTCTGTAGCGCTGATTTTCCATTCCAAGTTGCTTGGTTGGCCAAAAAGGGCGTATGCGTTTTTTCCTGAATATATTCAGGAAAAAACGCATACGCCCTTTTTGGCCAAGGGAATCATTGTCGAGGTTTTGCCGCTTTTCCTGTGCTTTAAAGGCGATTCGAATCTCCCTCCTAAAATCTGTTTCCTGCAATTCTGCCTTGCTTTCAAATCCTCTTCGTTGCCTTCCCTCAATATATTTGTGGACGAGAGTTATCATTTATAAGTCTGCAGGTTTGTGAATTGCAGTGCCCCTGAGCTCCATTTTTCAACTCGCTTTCTTGGGAGCTGGCCGCAAAAGCGCAGGATTGCTTCAGGCCCTAATATGGTCCCGGGCGGCAGGCTGAGCCTGTGGTTATATCTTCTTCCTGATGGGAAAGTAGATTGACCTGTGCCTGTCCCAACACCTAGAGCTAGTCTCTCATTGGTTCCCACTCTTCCCGTTCATCCTCAGGACAAATTGCAACCTGTACGGAACAGGAGGTTAAAGGAGCTGATTCTCCAAGGAGGGAGATTGCTAGTAAAGCGGCTGGAATGGCGAACCCGAGCACAAGGAGATGAGAAATGAGGTGCGTTTTGGAAACCTTTCCCGATCACACGGTGTACCATTTTCTGGGTTTCTCTTGCATGTTTTCGATGTAGGAAGATGCCCTTGAACCTGGAGATTTGGGACCCATGGGATGGGTACCACGCAGTATTACTTTAAAGGGTGTGCGTATCCTCACCCAACCTCACCAAAACTCTCAGCCCCAAGAGTGTCCCCGCTTATGTCTCAATCAGCTGTGGGTCTAGATATGGTCAATCCAGGTGGCATCACAGCCCCTGAACGAATTTTGTAACAATTTCTCTCTCTTTCACTGTCTTTGTTTCACGGGTTTTTAAAAGTAATTGATTTTTATAATGGGGTTTAGTAGCTTTTCACTGCTGTGTTTCTGACGCTTTACACCCACTTGACTCACTTACAGAGAGTTATCAATACATAGGTTTTAAGATTCTTATTAGTCAGATATATTCTTGGGCGGTGAATAGGGGGTGTTGAGTCCAAATCATTGAGCAAGGAGTAGGTCTTGTCTATTACATATTGGGTTTATGGAGCGGTATCTGAGCTAATTTGAAACCCTTGTTTTATGCATCACCCCACCTCACCTTTCCCGTTAAGCAGCCATAGTGTGTTTTCTAAACGTTTGACTCTATTCTGTTTTGTAAATCAGTTCAAGGGTTGCGGTTTTTACATTCCTTCTATAAGTGATATCTTATGATAAGTATCTTTTTCTGTGTGACTTATTTCACTTAGAATCGTCGTACCTAAATCCACTCATCTTGCTGCTACTAGCTTTATGACGTTGATTTCATGGCTGAGTGATATTCCATTGTACATAAGGACCACAACTTCTTTAACCATTTTTCTCTTTCCTGGGATATTTAAGGTGTAACGAAGTGGAGGTTCTTGTCAACAGAGAAGCCCTATACTTTGGGGTGACTGTGTCTTGCTGATTTTTAGTTTTCCCAATTTATACGCTCATGAGTGGAAGTGCCCTATGCTCCCTAAGCTGAGTTTTTTAGATGTTTCAGGACACACCGTGCACTTCTCCAGAGTGGCTGTTGGCAATTTACATCCCGCCCATCAGCGTAGCCAGGCTCCCGTTTCTCCATGGCCGGTCCTGCATTTCTGGTTTTGACACTTTATTCAGCATGGCCCTTTTGACCGATGGGAAGCGAGACTTCTTTGTAGCGCTGATTTGCCTTTCCAGGTTGCTTGGTTGGCCAAAAAGGGCGAATGCGTTTTTTCCTGAATATATTCAGGAAAAAACGCATTCGCCCTTTTTGGCCAAGGGCATCATTGTCGAGGTTTTGCGCTTTTCCTGTGCTTTAAAGGTGATTCGAATCTCCCTCCTGAAATCTGTTTCCTGCAATTCTGCCTTGCTTTCAAATCCTCTTCGTTGCCTTCCCTCAATATATTTGTGGACGAGAGTTATCATTTATAAGTCTGCAGGTTTGTGAATTGCAGTGCCCCTGAGCTCCATTTTTCAACTCGCTTTCTTGGGAGCTGGCCGCAAAAGCGCAGGATTGCTTCAGGCCCTATTCTGGTACGGGGTGGCAGGCTGAGCCTGTGGTTAATTCTTCTTCCTGATGGGAAAATAGAGTGACCTGTGCCTGTCCCAACACCTAGAGCTAGTCTCTCATTGGTTCCCCCTCTTCCCATTTATCCTTAGGACAAATTGCAACCTGTACGAAACAGGAGGTTAAAGGTGCTGATTCTCCAAGGAGGGAGATTGCTGGTAAAGCGGCTGGAATGGCGAAACCGAGCACAAGGAGATGAGAAATGAGGTGCGTTTTAGAAACCTTTCCCGATCACACGGTGTACCATCTTCTGGGTTTCTCATGCATGTTTTCGATGTAGGAAGATGCCCTTGAACCTGGAGATTTGGGACCCATGTGATGGGAACCACGCAGTATTACTTTAAAGGGTCTGCGTTTGCTCACCCAACGTGACCAAACCTCTCAGCCCCAAGAGTGTCCACCCTTATGTCTCAGTGAGCTGTGAGTCTATATGTGGTCAATCAAGGTGGCATCACAGCCCCTGAACAAATTTTGTAAGAGTTTCTCTCTCTTTCCCTTTCTTTGTTTCAAGGGTTTTTAAAAGTAATTGATTTTTATAAAGGGGTTTAGCTGCTTTTCACTGCTGTGCTTATGCCGCTTTACACCCACTTGACTCACTTACAGAGAGATATCAATACATAGGTTTTAAGATTCTTACTAGTCAGATATATTCTTGGGCGGTGAATAATGGGTGTTGTGTCCAATTCACTGAGCAAGGAGTAGGTCTTGTCTTTTACCTATTGGGTTTATGGAGCGGTATCTGAGATAATTTGAAACCCTTGTTTTATGCATCACCCCACCTCACCTTTCCCGTTAAGCAGCCATAGTGTGTTTTCTAAACGTGTGACTCTGCTCTCTTTTGTAATTCAGTTCAAGGGTAGCGGTTTTTACATTCCCTCTATAAGTGATATCTTATGATAAGTGTCATTTTCTGTGTGACTTATTTCACGTAGAATCGTCGTACCTAAATCCACTCATCATGCTGCTACTAACCTTATGACGTTGATTTCATGGCTGAGTGATATTCCATTGTACATAAGGACCACAACTTCTTTATCCATTTTTCTCTTTCCTGGGATATTTAAGGTGTAACGAAGTGGAGGTTCTTGTCAACAGAGCAGCCCTAAACTTTGGGGGGCCTGTGGCTTGCTGATTTTTAGTTTTCCCAATTTATACGCCCATGAGTGGAAGTGCCCTATGCTCTCTAAGCTGAGTTTTTTAGATGTTTCAGGACACACCGTACACTTCTCCAGAGTGGCTGTTGGCAATTTACATCACGCCCATCAGCGTAGCCAGGCTCCCGTTTCTCCATGGCCTGTTCTGCATTTCTGATTTTGACACTTTATTCAGCATGGCCCTTTTGACCGATGGGAAGCGAGACTCCTTTGTAGCGCTGATTTGCCTTTCCAGGTTGCTTGGTTGGCCAAAACGGGCGTATGCGTTTTTTCCTGAATATATTCAGGAAAAAACGCATACGGCCGTTTTGGCCAAGGGCATCATTGTCGAGGTTTTGCCGCTTTTCCTGTGCTTTAAAGGCGATTCGAATCTCCCTCCTGTAATCTGTTTCCTGCAATTCTGCCTTGTTTTCAAATCTTCGCCGTTGCCTTTCCTCAATATATTTGTGGACGAGAATTATCATTTATAAGTCTGCAGGTTTGTGAATTGCAGTGCCCCTGAGCTCCATTTTTCACCTCGCTTTCTTGGGAGCTGGCCGCAAAAGCCCAGGATTGCTTCAGGCCCTATTCTGGTCCCGGGGGGAAGACTGAGCCTCTTGGTTAATTCTTCTTCTTGATGGGAAAATAGAGTGACCTGTGCCTGTCCCAACACCTAGAGCTAGTCTCTCATTGGTTCCCCATCTTCCCGTTCATCTTCAAGACAAATTGCAACCTGTACGGAACAGGAGGTTAAAGGTGCTGATTCTCCAAGGAGGGAGATTGCTAGTAAAGCGGCTGGAATGGCGAACCCGAGCACAAGGACATGAGAAATGAGGTGCGTTTTGGAAACCTTTCCCGATCACACGGTGTACCATCTTCTGGGTTTCTCATGCATGTTTTCGATGTAGGAAGATGCCCTTGAACCTGGAGATTTGGGACCCATTGGATGGGTACCACGCAGTATTCCTTTAAAGGGTCTGCGTTTCCTCACCCAACCTCACCAAATCTCTCAGCGCCAAGAGTGTCCACCCTTATGTCTCAATCAGCTGGGGGTCTAGATATGGTCAATCCAGGTGGCCTCACAGCCCCTGAACGAATTTTGTAAGAATTTCTCTCTCTTTCACTGTCTTTGTTTCACGGGTTTTTAAAAGTAATTGATTTTTATAATGGGGTTTGCCTGCTTTTTACTGCTGTGTTTATGCCGCTTTACACACACTTGACTCACAGAGAGATATCAATACATAGGTTTTAAGATTCTTACTAGTCAGATATATTCTTGGGCGTTGAATAGGGGGTGTTGAGTCCAACTCACTGAGCAAGGAATAGGTCTTGTGTATTACCTATTGGGTTTATGGAACGGTATCTGAGCTAATTTGAAACCCTTGTTTTATGCATCACCCCACCTCACCTTTCCCGTTAAGCAGCCATAGTGTGTTTTCTAAACGTGTGACTCTGTTCTGCTTTGTAATTCAGTTCAAGGGTAGCGGTTTTTACATTCCCTCTATAAGTGATATCTTATGATAAGTGTCTTTTTTCTGTGTGACTTATTTCACATAGAATCGTTGTACCAAAATCCACTCATCATGCTGCTACTAGCCTTATGACGTTGATTTCATGGCTGAGTGATATTCTATTGTACATAAGGACCACAACTTCTTTATCCATTTTTCTCTTTCCTGGGATATTTAAGGTGTAACGAAGTGGAGGTTCTTGTCAACAGAGCAGCACTAAACTTTGTGGTGCCTGTGTCTTGCTGATTTTTAGTTTTCCCAATTTATACGCCCATGAGTGGAAGTGCCCTATGCTCTCTAAGCTGAGTTTTTTAGATGTTTCAGGACACACCGTACATTTCTCCAGAGTGGCTGTTAGCAATTTACATCCCGCCCATCACCGTAGAAAGGCTCCCATTTCTCCATGGCCTGTCCTGCATTTCTGGTTTTGACACTTTTTCAGCATGGCCCTTTTGACCGATGGGAAGCGAGACTTCTTTGTAGCGCTGATTTGCCTTTCCAGGTTGCTTGGTTGGCCAAAAAGGGCGTATGCGTGTTTTCCTGAATATATTCAGGAAAAAACGCATACGCCCTTTTTGGCCAAGGGCATCATTGTCGAGGTTTTGCCGCTTTTCCTGTGCTTTAAAGGCGATTCGAATCTCCCTCCTGAAATCTGTTTCCTGCAATTCTGCCTTGCTTTCAAATCCTCTTCGTTGCCTTCCCTCAATATATTTGTGGACGAGAGTCATCATTTATAAATCTGCCGGTTTGTGAATTGCAGTGCCCCTGAGCTCCATTTTTCAACTCGCTTTCTTGGGAGCTGGCCACAAAAGCGCAGGATTGCTTCAGGCCCTATTCTGGTCCCGGGCGGCAGGCTGAGCCTGTCGTTAACTCTTCTTCCTGATGGGAAAATAGAGTGACCTGTGCCTGTCACAACACCTAGAGCTAGTCTCTCATTGGTTCCCCCTCTTCCCGTTCATCCTCAGGATAAATTGCAACCTGTACGGAACAGGAGGTTAAAGGTGCTGATTCTCCAAGGAGGGAGATTGCTAGTAAAGCGGCTGGAATGGCGAACCCGAGCACAAGGAGATGAGAAATGACGTGCGTTTTGGAAACCTTTCCCGATCACACGGTGTACCATCTTCTGGGTTTCTCATGCATGTTTTCGATGTAGGAAGATGCCCTTGAACCTGGAGATTTGGGACCCATGGGATGGGTACCACGCAGTATTACTTTAAAGGGTGTGCGTATCCTCACCCAACCTCACCAAACCTTTCAGCCCCAAGAGTGTCCACACTTATGTCTCAATCAGCTGTGGGTCTAGATATGGTCAATCCAGGTGGCATCACAGCCCCTGAACGAATTTTGTAAGTATTTCTCTCTCTTTCACTGTCTTTGTTTCACGGGTTTTTATAAGTAATTGATTTTTATAATGGGGTTTAGCTGCTTTTTACTGCTGTGTTTATGCCGCTTTACACCCACTTGACTCAATTACAGAGAGATATCAAAACATAGGTTTTAAGATTCTTACTAGTCAGATATATTCTTGGGCGGTGAATAGGGGGTGTTGAGTCCAAATCACTGAGCAAGGAGTAGGTCTTGTCTATTACATATTGGGTTTATGGATCGGTATCTGAGCTAATTTGAAACCCTTGTTTTATGCATCACCCCACCTCACCTTTCCCGTTAAGCAGCCATAGTGTGTTTTCTAAACGTGTGACTCTGTTCTGTTTTGTAATTCAGTTCAAGGGCAGCGGTTTTTACATTCCCTCTATAAGTGATATCTTATAATAAGTGTCCTTTTCTGTGTGACTTATTTCACTTAGAATCGTCGTACCTAAATCTACTCATCATGCTGCTACTAGCCTTATGACGTTGATTTCATGGCTGAGTGATATTCCATTGTACATAAAGACCACAACTTCTTTATCCATTTTTCTCTTTCCTGGGATATTTAAGGTGTAACGAAGTGGAGGTTCTTGTCAACAATGCAGCCCTAAACTTTGGGGTGCCTGTGTCTTGCTGATTTTTAGATTTCCCAATTTATACGCCCATGAGTGGAAGTGCCCTATGCTCTCTAAGCTGAGTTGTTTAGATGTTTCAGGACACACCGTACACTTCTCCGGAGTGGATGTTGGCAGTTTACATCCCGCCCATCAGCGTAGCCAGGCTCCCGTTTCTCCATGGCCTGTCCTGCATTTCTTGTTTTGACACTTTATTCAGCATGGCCCTCTTGACCGATGGGAAGCGAGACTTCTCTGTAGCGCTGATTTTCCATTCCAAGTTGCTTGGTTGGCCAAAAAGGGCGTATGCGTTTTTTCCTGAATATATTCAGGAAAAAACGCATACGCCCTTTTTGGCCAAGGGCATCATTGTCGAGGTTTTGCCGCTTTTCCTGTGCTTTAAAGGCGATTCGAATCTCCCTCCTAAAATCTGTTTCCTGCAATTCTGCCTTGCTTTCAAATCCTCTTCGTTGCCTTCCCTCAATATATTTGTGGACGAGAGTTATCATTTATAAGTCTGCAGGTTTGTGAATTGCAGTGCCCCTGAGCTCCATTTTTCAACTCGCTTTCTTGGGAGCTGGCCGCAAAAGCGCAGGATTGCTTCAGGCCCTAATATGGTCCCGGGCGGCAGGCTGAGCCTGTGGTTATATCTTCTTCCTGATGGGAAAGTAGATTGACCTGTGCCTGTCCCAACACCTAGAGCTAGTCTCTCATTGGTTCCCACTCTTCCCGTTCATCCTCAGGACAAATTGCAACCTGTACGGAACAGGAGGTTAAAGGAGCTGATTCTCCAAGGAGGGAGATTGCTAGTAAAGCGGCTGGAATGGCGAACCCGAGCACAAGGAGATGAGAAATGAGGTGCGTTTTGGAAACCTTTCCCGATCACACGGTGTACCATTTTCTGGGTTTCTCTTGCATGTTTTCGATGTAGGAAGATGCCCTTGAACCTGGAGATTTGGGACCCATGGGATGGGTACCACGCAGTATTACTTTAAAGGGTGTGCGTATCCTCACCCAACCTCACCAAAACTCTCAGCCCCAAGAGTGTCCCCGCTTATGTCTCAATCAGCTGTGGGTCTAGATATGGTCAATCCAGGTGGCATCACAGCCCCTGAACGAATTTTGTAACAATTTCTCTCTCTTTCACTGTCTTTGTTTCACGGGTTTTTAAAAGTAATTGATTTTTATAATGGGGTTTAGTAGCTTTTCACTGCTGTGTTTCTGACGCTTTACACCCACTTGACTCACTTACAGAGAGTTATCAATACATAGGTTTTAAGATTCTTATTAGTCAGATATATTCTTGGGCGGTGAATAGGGGGTGTTGAGTCCAAATCATTGAGCAAGGAGTAGGTCTTGTCTATTACATATTGGGTTTATGGAGCGGTATCTGAGCTAATTTGAAACCCTTGTTTTATGCATCACCCCACCTCACCTTTCCCGTTAAGCAGCCATAGTGTGTTTTCTAAACGTTTGACTCTATTCTGTTTTGTAAATCAGTTCAAGGGTTGCGGTTTTTACATTCCTTCTATAAGTGATATCTTATGATAAGTATCTTTTTCTGTGTGACTTATTTCACTTAGAATCGTCGTACCTAAATCCACTCATCTTGCTGCTACTAGCTTTATGACGTTGATTTCATGGCTGAGTGATATTCCATTGTACATAAGGACCACAACTTCTTTAACCATTTTTCTCTTTCCTGGGATATTTAAGGTGTAACGAAGTGGAGGTTCTTGTCAACAGAGAAGCCCTATACTTTGGGGTGACTGTGTCTTGCTGATTTTTAGTTTTCCCAATTTATACGCTCATGAGTGGAAGTGCCCTATGCTCCCTAAGCTGAGTTTTTTAGATGTTTCAGGACACACCGTGCACTTCTCCAGAGTGGCTGTTGGCAATTTACATCCCGCCCATCAGCGTAGCCAGGCTCCCGTTTCTCCATGGCCGGTCCTGCATTTCTGGTTTTGACACTTTATTCAGCATGGCCCTTTTGACCGATGGGAAGCGAGACTTCTTTGTAGCGCTGATTTGCCTTTCCAGGTTGCTTGGTTGGCCAAAAAGGGCGAATGCGTTTTTTCCTGAATATATTCAGGAAAAAACGCATTCGCCCTTTTTGGCCAAGGGCATCATTGTCGAGGTTTTGCGCTTTTCCTGTGCTTTAAAGGTGATTCGAATCTCCCTCCTGAAATCTGTTTCCTGCAATTCTGCCTTGCTTTCAAATCCTCTTCGTTGCCTTCCCTCAATATATTTGTGGACGAGAGTTATCATTTATAAGTCTGCAGGTTTGTGAATTGCAGTGCCCCTGAGCTCCATTTTTCAACTCGCTTTCTTGGGAGCTGGCCGCAAAAGCGCAGGATTGCTTCAGGCCCTATTCTGGTACGGGGTGGCAGGCTGAGCCTGTGGTTAATTCTTCTTCCTGATGGGAAAATAGAGTGACCTGTGCCTGTCCCAACACCTAGAGCTAGTCTCTCATTGGTTCCCCCTCTTCCCATTTATCCTTAGGACAAATTGCAACCTGTACGAAACAGGAGGTTAAAGGTGCTGATTCTCCAAGGAGGGAGATTGCTGGTAAAGCGGCTGGAATGGCGAAACCGAGCACAAGGAGATGAGAAATGAGGTGCGTTTTAGAATCCTTTCCCGATCACACGGTGTACCATCTTCTGGGTTTCTCATGCATGTTTTCGATGTAGGAAGATGCCCTTGAACCTGGAGATTTGGGACCCATGTGATGGGAACCACGCAGTATTACTTTAAAGGGTCTGCGTTTGCTCACCCAACGTGACCAAACCTCTCAGCCCCAAGAGTGTCCACCCTTATGTCTCAGTGAGCTGTGAGTCTATATGTGGTCAATCAAGGTGGCATCACAGCCCCTGAACAAATTTTGTAAGAGTTTCTCTCTCTTTCCCTTTCTTTGTTTCACGGGTTTTTAAAAGTAATTGATTTTTATAAAGGGGTTTAGCTGCTTTTCACTGCTGTGCTTATGCCGCTTTACACCCACTTGACTCACTTACAGAGAGATATCAATACATAGGTTTTAAGATTCTTACTAGTCAGATATATTCTTGGGCGGTGAATAATGGGTGTTGTGTCCAATTCACTGAGCAAGGAGTAGGTCTTGTCTTTTACCTATTGGGTTTATGGAGCGGTATCTGAGATAATTTGAAACCCTTGTTTTATGCATCACCCCACCTCACCTTTCCCGTTAAGCAGCCATAGTGTGTTTTCTAAACGTGTGACTCTGCTCTCTTTTGTAATTCAGTTCAAGGGTAGCGGTTTTTACATTCCCTCTATAAGTGATATCTTATGATAAGTGTCATTTTCTGTGTGACTTATTTCACGTAGAATCGTCGTACCTAAATCCACTCATCATGCTGCTACTAACCTTATGACGTTGATTTCATGGCTGAGTGATATTCCATTGTACATAAGGACCACAACTTCTTTATCCATTTTTCTCTTTCCTGGGATATTTAAGGTGTAACGAAGTGGAGGTTCTTGTCAACAGAGCAGCCCTAAACTTTGGGGGGCCTGTGGCTTGCTGATTTTTAGTTTTCCCAATTTATACGCCCATGAGTGGAAGTGCCCTATGCTCTCTAAGCTGAGTTTTTTAGATGTTTCAGGACACACCGTACACTTCTCCAGAGTGGCTGTTGGCAATTTACATCACGCCCATCAGCGTAGCCAGGCTCCCGTTTCTCCATGGCCTGTTCTGCATTTCTGATTTTGACACTTTATTCAGCATGGCCCTTTTGACCGATGGGAAGCGAGACTCCTTTGTAGCGCTGATTTGCCTTTCCAGGTTGCTTGGTTGGCCAAAACGGGCGTATGCGTTTTTTCCTGAATATATTCAGGAAAAAACGCATACGGCCGTTTTGGCCAAGGGCATCATTGTCGAGGTTTTGCCGCTTTTCCTGTGCTTTAAAGGCGATTCGAATCTCCCTCCTGTAATCTGTTTCCTGCAATTCTGCCTTGTTTTCAAATCTTCGCCGTTGCCTTTCCTCAATATATTTGTGGACGAGAATTATCATTTATAAGTCTGCAGGTTTGTGAATTGCAGTGCCCCTGAGCTCCATTTTTCACCTCGCTTTCTTGGGAGCTGGCCGCAAAAGCCCAGGATTGCTTCAGGCCCTATTCTGGTCCCGGGGGGAAGACTGAGCCTCTTGGTTAATTCTTCTTCTTGATGGGAAAATAGAGTGACCTGTGCCTGTCCCAACACCTAGAGCTAGTCTCTCATTGGTTCCCCATCTTCCCGTTCATCTTCAAGACAAATTGCAACCTGTACGGAACAGGAGGTTAAAGGTGCTGATTCTCCAAGGAGGGAGATTGCTAGTAAAGCGGCTGGAATGGCGAACCCGAGCACAAGGACATGAGAAATGAGGTGCGTTTTGGAAACCTTTCCCGATCACACGGTGTACCATCTTCTGGGTTTCTCATGCATGTTTTCGATGTAGGAAGATGCCCTTGAACCTGGAGATTTGGGACCCATTGGATGGGTACCACGCAGTATTCCTTTAAAGGGTCTGCGTTTCCTCACCCAACCTCACCAAATCTCTCAGCGCCAAGAGTGTCCACCCTTATGTCTCAATCAGCTGGGGGTCTAGATATGGTCAATCCAGGTGGCCTCACAGCCCCTGAACGAATTTTGTAAGAATTTCTCTCTCTTTCACTGTCTTTGTTTCACGGGTTTTTAAAAGTAATTGATTTTTATAATGGGGTTTGCCTGCTTTTTACTGCTGTGTTTATGCCGCTTTACACACACTTGACTCACAGAGAGATATCAATACATAGGTTTTAAGATTCTTACTAGTCAGATATATTCTTGGGCGTTGAATAGGGGGTGTTGAGTCCAACTCACTGAGCAAGGAATAGGTCTTGTGTATTACCTATTGGGTTTATGGAACGGTATCTGAGCTAATTTGAAACCCTTGTTTTATGCATCACCCCACCTCACCTTTCCCGTTAAGCAGCCATAGTGTGTTTTCTAAACGTGTGACTCTGTTCTGCTTTGTAATTCAGTTCAAGGGTAGCGGTTTTTACATTCCCTCTATAAGTGATATCTTATGATAAGTGTCTTTTTTCTGTGTGACTTATTTCACATAGAATCGTTGTACCAAAATCCACTCATCATGCTGCTACTAGCCTTATGACGTTGATTTCATGGCTGAGTGATATTCTATTGTACATAAGGACCACAACTTCTTTATCCATTTTTCTCTTTCCTGGGATATTTAAGGTGTAACGAAGTGGAGGTTCTTGTCAACAGAGCAGCACTAAACTTTGTGGTGCCTGTGTCTTGCTGATTTTTAGTTTTCCCAATTTATACGCCCATGAGTGGAAGTGCCCTATGCTCTCTAAGCTGAGTTTTTTAGATGTTTCAGGACACACCGTACATTTCTCCAGAGTGGCTGTTAGCAATTTACATCCCGCCCATCACCGTAGAAAGGCTCCCATTTCTCCATGGCCTGTCCTGCATTTCTGGTTTTGACACTTTTTCAGCATGGCCCTTTTGACCGATGGGAAGCGAGACTTCTTTGTAGCGCTGATTTGCCTTTCCAGGTTGCTTGGTTGGCCAAAAAGGGCGTATGCGTGTTTTCCTGAATATATTCAGGAAAAAACGCATACGCCCTTTTTGGCCAAGGGCATCATTGTCGAGGTTTTGCCGCTTTTCCTGTGCTTTAAAGGCGATTCGAATCTCCCTCCTGAAATCTGTTTCCTGCAATTCTGCCTTGCTTTCAAATCCTCTTCGTTGCCTTCCCTCAATATATTTGTGGACGAGAGTCATCATTTATAAATCTGCCGGTTTGTGAATTGCAGTGCCCCTGAGCTCCATTTTTCAACTCGCTTTCTTGGGAGCTGGCCACAAAAGCGCAGGATTGCTTCAGGCCCTATTCTGGTCCCGGGCGGCAGGCTGAGCCTGTCGTTAACTCTTCTTCCTGATGGGAAAATAGAGTGACCTGTGCCTGTCACAACACCTAGAGCTAGTCTCTCATTGGTTCCCCCTCTTCCCGTTCATCCTCAGGATAAATTGCAACCTGTACGGAACAGGAGGTTAAAGGTGCTGATTCTCCAAGGAGGGAGATTGCTAGTAAAGCGGCTGGAATGGCGAACCCGAGCACAAGGAGATGAGAAATGACGTGCGTTTTGGAAACCTTTCCCGATCACACGGTGTACCATCTTCTGGGTTTCTCATGCATGTTTTCGATGTAGGAAGATGCCCTTGAACCTGGAGATTTGGGACCCATGGGATGGGTACCACGCAGTATTACTTTAAAGGGTGTGCGTATCCTCACCCAACCTCACCAAACCTTTCAGCCCCAAGAGTGTCCACACTTATGTCTCAATCAGCTGTGGGTCTAGATATGGTCAATCCAGGTGGCATCACAGCCCCTGAACGAATTTTGTAAGTATTTCTCTCTCTTTCACTGTCTTTGTTTCACGGGTTTTTATAAGTAATTGATTTTTATAATGGGGTTTAGCTGCTTTTTACTGCTGTGTTTATGCCGCTTTACACCCACTTGACTCAATTACAGAGAGATATCAAAACATAGGTTTTAAGATTCTTACTAGTCAGATATATTCTTGGGCGGTGAATAGGGGGTGTTGAGTCCAAATCACTGAGCAAGGAGTAGGTCTTGTCTATTACATATTGGGTTTATGGATCGGTATCTGAGCTAATTTGAAACCCTTGTTTTATGCATCACCCCACCTCACCTTTCCCGTTAAGCAGCCATAGTGTGTTTTCTAAACGTGTGACTCTGTTCTGTTTTGTAATTCAGTTCAAGGGCAGCGGTTTTTACATTCCCTCTATAAGTGATATCTTATAATAAGTGTCCTTTTCTGTGTGACTTATTTCACTTAGAATCGTCGTACCTAAATCTACTCATCATGCTGCTACTAGCCTTATGACGTTGATTTCATGGCTGAGTGATATTCCATTGTACATAAAGACCACAACTTCTTTATCCATTTTTCTCTTTCCTGGGATATTTAAGGTGTAACGAAGTGGAGGTTCTTGTCAACAGAGCAGCCCTAAACTTTGGGGTGCCTGTGTCTTGCTGATTTTTAGATTTCCCAATTTATACGCCCATGAGTGGAAGTGCCCTATGCTCTCTAAGCTGAGTTGTTTAGATGTTTCAGGACACACCGTACACTTCTCCGGAGTGGATGTTGGCAGTTTACATCCCGCCCATCAGCGTAGCCAGGCTCCCGTTTCTCCATGGCCTGTCCTGCATTTCTTGTTTTGACACTTTATTCAGCATGGCCCTCTTGACCGATGGGAAGCGAGACTTCTCTGTAGCGCTGATTTTCCATTCCAAGTTGCTTGGTTGGCCAAAAAGGGCGTATGCGTTTTTTCCTGAATATATTCAGGAAAAAACGCATACGCCCTTTTTGGCCAAGGGCATCATTGTCGAGGTTTTGCCGCTTTTCCTGTGCTTTAAAGGCGATTCGAATCTCCCTCCTAAAATCTGTTTCCTGCAATTCTGCCTTGCTTTCAAATCCTCTTCGTTGCCTTCCCTCAATATATTTGTGGACGAGAGTTATCATTTATAAGTCTGCAGGTTTGTGAATTGCAGTGCCCCTGAGCTCCATTTTTCAACTCGCTTTCTTGGGAGCTGGCCGCAAAAGCGCAGGATTGCTTCAGGCCCTAATATGGTCCCGGGCGGCAGGCTGAGCCTGTGGTTATATCTTCTTCCTGATGGGAAAGTAGATTGACCTGTGCCTGTCCCAACACCTAGAGCTAGTCTCTCATTGGTTCCCACTCTTCCCGTTCATCCTCAGGACAAATTGCAACCTGTACGGAACAGGAGGTTAAAGGAGCTGATTCTCCAAGGAGGGAGATTGCTAGTAAAGCGGCTGGAATGGCGAACCCGAGCACAAGGAGATGAGAAATGAGGTGCGTTTTGGAAACCTTTCCCGATCACACGGTGTACCATTTTCTGGGTTTCTCATGCATGTTTTCGATGTAGGAAGATGCCCTTGAACCTGGAGATTTGGGACCCATGGGATGGGTACCACGCAGTATTACTTTAAAGGGTGTGCGTATCCTCACCCAACCTCACCAAAACTCTCAGCCCCAAGAGTGTCCCCGCTTATGTCTCAATCAGCTGTGGGTCTAGATATGGTCAATCCAGGTGGCATCACAGCCCCTGAACGAATTTTGTAACAATTTCTCTCTCTTTCACTGTCTTTGTTTCACGGGTTTTTAAAAGTAATTGATTTTTATAATGGGGTTTAGTAGCTTTTCACTGCTGTGTTTCTGACGCTTTACACCCACTTGACTCACTTACAGAGAGTTATCAATACATAGGTTTTAAGATTCTTATTAGTCAGATATATTCTTGGGCGGTGAATAGGGGGTGTTGAGTCCAAATCATTGAGCAAGGAGTAGGTCTTGTCTATTACATATTGGGTTTATGGAGCGGTATCTGAGCTAATTTGAAACCCTTGTTTTATGCATCACCCCACCTCACCTTTCCCGTTAAGCAGCCATAGTGTGTTTTCTAAACGTTTGACTCTATTCTGTTTTGTAAATCAGTTCAAGGGTTGCGGTTTTTACATTCCTTCTATAAGTGATATCTTATGATAAGTATCTTTTTCTGTGTGACTTATTTCACTTAGAATCGTCGTACCTAAATCCACTCATCTTGCTGCTACTAGCTTTATGACGTTGATTTCATGGCTGAGTGATATTCCATTGTACATAAGGACCACAACTTCTTTAACCATTTTTCTCTTTCCTGGGATATTTAAGGTGTAACGAAGTGGAGGTTCTTGTCATCAGAGAAGCCCTATACTTTGGGGTGACTGTGTCTTGCTGATTTTTAGTTTTCCCAATTTATACGCTCATGAGTGGAAGTGCCCTATGCTCCCTAAGCTGAGTTTTTTAGATGTTTCAGGACACACCGTGCACTTCTCCAGAGTGGCTGTTGGCAATTTACATCCCGCCCATCAGCGTAGCCAGGCTCCCGTTTCTCCATGGCCGGTCCTGCATTTCTGGTTTTGACACTTTATTCAGCATGGCCCTTTTGACCGATGGGAAGCGAGACTTCTTTGTAGCGCTGATTTGCCTTTCCAGGTTGCTTGGTTGGCCAAAAAGGGCGAATGCGTTTTTTCCTGAATATATTCAGGAAAAAACGCATTCGCCCTTTTTGGCCAAGGGCATCATTGTCGAGGTTTTGCGCTTTTCCTGTGCTTTAAAGGTGATTCGAATCTCCCTCCTGAAATCTGTTTCCTGCAATTCTGCCTTGCTTTCAAATCCTCTTCGTTGCCTTCCCTCAATATATTTGTGGACGAGAGTTATCATTTATAAGTCTGCAGGTTTGTGAATTGCAGTGCCCCTGAGCTCCATTTTTCAACTCGCTTTCTTGGGAGCTGGCCGCAAAAGCGCAGGATTGCTTCAGGCCCTATTCTGGTACGGGGTGGCAGGCTGAGCCTGTGGTTAATTCTTCTTCCTGATGGGAAAATAGAGTGACCTGTGCCTGTCCCAACACCTAGAGCTAGTCTCTCATTGGTTCCCCCTCTTCCCATTTATCCTTAGGACAAATTGCAACCTGTACGAAACAGGAGGTTAAAGGTGCTGATTCTCCAAGGAGGGAGATTGCTGGTAAAGCGGCTGGAATGGCGAAACCGAGCACAAGGAGATGAGAAATGAGGTGCGTTTTAGAAACCTTTCCCGATCACACGGTGTACCATCTTCTGGGTTTCTCATGCATGTTTTCGATGTAGGAAGATGCCCTTGAACCTGGAGATTTGGGACCCATGTGATGGGAACCACGCAGTATTACTTTAAAGGGTCTGCGTTTGCTCACCCAACGTGACCAAACCTCTCAGCCCCAAGAGTGTCCACCCTTATGTCTCAGTGAGCTGTGAGTCTATATGTGGTCAATCAAGGTGGCATCACAGCCCCTGAACAAATTTTGTAAGAGTTTCTCTCTCTTTCCCTTTCTTTGTTTCACGGGTTTTTAAAAGTAATTGATTTTTATAAAGGGGTTTAGCTGCTTTTCACTGCTGTGCTTATGCCGCTTTACACCCACTTGACTCACTTACAGAGAGATATCAATACATAGGTTTTAAGATTCTTACTAGTCAGATATATTCTTGGGCGGTGAATAATGGGTGTTGTGTCCAATTCACTGAGCAAGGAGTAGGTCTTGTCTTTTACCTATTGGGTTTATGGAGCGGTATCTGAGATAATTTGAAACCCTTGTTTTATGCATCACCCCACCTCACCTTTCCCGTTAAGCAGCCATAGTGTGTTTTCTAAACGTGTGACTCTGCTCTCTTTTGTAATTCAGTTCAAGGGTAGCGGTTTTTACATTCCCTCTATAAGTGATATCTTATGATAAGTGTCATTTTCTGTGTGACTTATTTCACGTAGAATCGTCGTACCTAAATCCACTCATCATGCTGCTACTAACCTTATGACGTTGATTTCATGGCTGAGTGATATTCCATTGTACATAAGGACCACAACTTCTTTATCCATTTTTCTCTTTCCTGGGATATTTAAGGTGTAACGAAGTGGAGGTTCTTGTCAACAGAGCAGCCCTAAACTTTGGGGGGCCTGTGGCTTGCTGATTTTTAGTTTTCCCAATTTATACGCCCATGAGTGGAAGTGCCCTATGCTCTCTAAGCTGAGTTTTTTAGATGTTTCAGGACACACCGTACACTTCTCCAGAGTGGCTGTTGGCAATTTACATCACGCCCATCAGCGTAGCCAGGCTCCCGTTTCTCCATGGCCTGTTCTGCATTTCTGATTTTGACACTTTATTCAGCATGGCCCTTTTGACCGATGGGAAGCGAGACTCCTTTGTAGCGCTGATTTGCCTTTCCAGGTTGCTTGGTTGGCCAAAACGGGCGTATGCGTTTTTTCCTGAATATATTCAGGAAAAAACGCATACGGCCGTTTTGGCCAAGGGCATCATTGTCGAGGTTTTGCCGCTTTTCCTGTGCTTTAAAGGCGATTCGAATCTCCCTCCTGTAATCTGTTTCCTGCAATTCTGCCTTGTTTTCAAATCTTCGCCGTTGCCTTTCCTCAATATATTTGTGGACGAGAATTATCATTTATAAGTCTGCAGGTTTGTGAATTGCAGTGCCCCTGAGCTCCATTTTTCACCTCGCTTTCTTGGGAGCTGGCCGCAAAAGCCCAGGATTGCTTCAGGCCCTATTCTGGTCCCGGGGGGAAGACTGAGCCTCTTGGTTAATTCTTCTTCTTGATGGGAAAATAGAGTGACCTGTGCCTGTCCCAACACCTAGAGCTAGTCTCTCATTGGTTCCCCATCTTCCCGTTCATCTTCAAGACAAATTGCAACCTGTACGGAACAGGAGGTTAAAGGTGCTGATTCTCCAAGGAGGGAGATTGCTAGTAAAGCGGCTGGAATGGCGAACCCGAGCACAAGGACATGAGAAATGAGGTGCGTTTTGGAAACCTTTCCCGATCACACGGTGTACCATCTTCTGGGTTTCTCATGCATGTTTTCGATGTAGGAAGATGCCCTTGAACCTGGAGATTTGGGACCCATTGGATGGGTACCACGCAGTATTCCTTTAAAGGGTCTGCGTTTCCTCACCCAACCTCACCAAATCTCTCAGCGCCAAGAGTGTCCACCCTTATGTCTCAATCAGCTGGGGGTCTAGATATGGTCAATCCAGGTGGCCTCACAGCCCCTGAACGAATTTTGTAAGAATTTCTCTCTCTTTCACTGTCTTTGTTTCACGGGTTTTTAAAAGTAATTGATTTTTATAATGGGGTTTGCCTGCTTTTTACTGCTGTGTTTATGCCGCTTTACACACACTTGACTCACAGAGAGATATCAATACATAGGTTTTAAGATTCTTACTAGTCAGATATATTCTTGGGCGTTGAATAGGGGGTGTTGAGTCCAACTCACTGAGCAAGGAATAGGTCTTGTGTATTACCTATTGGGTTTATGGAACGGTATCTGAGCTAATTTGAAACCCTTGTTTTATGCATCACCCCACCTCACCTTTCCCGTTAAGCAGCCATAGTGTGTTTTCTAAACGTGTGACTCTGTTCTGCTTTGTAATTCAGTTCAAGGGTAGCGGTTTTTACATTCCCTCTATAAGTGATATCTTATGATAAGTGTCTTTTTTCTGTGTGACTTATTTCACATAGAATCGTTGTACCAAAATCCACTCATCATGCTGCTACTAGCCTTATGACGTTGATTTCATGGCTGAGTGATATTCTATTGTACATAAGGACCACAACTTCTTTATCCATTTTTCTCTTTCCTGGGATATTTAAGGTGTAACGAAGTGGAGGTTCTTGTCAACAGAGCAGCACTAAACTTTGTGGTGCCTGTGTCTTGCTGATTTTTAGTTTTCCCAATTTATACGCCCATGAGTGGAAGTGCCCTATGCTCTCTAAGCTGAGTTTTTTAGATGTTTCAGGACACACCGTACATTTCTCCAGAGTGGCTGTTAGCAATTTACATCCCGCCCATCACCGTAGAAAGGCTCCCATTTCTCCATGGCCTGTCCTGCATTTCTGGTTTTGACACTTTTTCAGCATGGCCCTTTTGACCGATGGGAAGCGAGACTTCTTTGTAGCGCTGATTTGCCTTTCCAGGTTGCTTGGTTGGCCAAAAAGGGCGTATGCGTGTTTTCCTGAATATATTCAGGAAAAAACGCATACGCCCTTTTTGGCCAAGGGCATCATTGTCGAGGTTTTGCCGCTTTTCCTGTGCTTTAAAGGCGATTCGAATCTCCCTCCTGAAATCTGTTTCCTGCAATTCTGCCTTGCTTTCAAATCCTCTTCGTTGCCTTCCCTCAATATATTTGTGGACGAGAGTCATCATTTATAAATCTGCCGGTTTGTGAATTGCAGTGCCCCTGAGCTCCATTTTTCAACTCGCTTTCTTGGGAGCTGGCCACAAAAGCGCAGGATTGCTTCAGGCCCTATTCTGGTCCCGGGCGGCAGGCTGAGCCTGTCGTTAACTCTTCTTCCTGATGGGAAAATAGAGTGACCTGTGCCTGTCACAACACCTAGAGCTAGTCTCTCATTGGTTCCCCCTCTTCCCGTTCATCCTCAGGATAAATTGCAACCTGTACGGAACAGGAGGTTAAAGGTGCTGATTCTCCAAGGAGGGAGATTGCTAGTAAAGCGGCTGGAATGGCGAACCCGAGCACAAGGAGATGAGAAATGACGTGCGTTTTGGAAACCTTTCCCGATCACACGGTGTACCATCTTCTGGGTTTCTCATGCATGTTTTCGATGTAGGAAGATGCCCTTGAACCTGGAGATTTGGGACCCATGGGATGGGTACCACGCAGTATTACTTTAAAGGGTGTGCGTATCCTCACCCAACCTCACCAAACCTTTCAGCCCCAAGAGTGTCCACACTTATGTCTCAATCAGCTGTGGGTCTAGATATGGTCAATCCAGGTGGCATCACAGCCCCTGAACGAATTTTGTAAGTATTTCTCTCTCTTTCACTGTCTTTGTTTCACGGGTTTTTATAAGTAATTGATTTTTATAATGGGGTTTAGCTGCTTTTTACTGCTGTGTTTATGCCGCTTTACACCCACTTGACTCAATTACAGAGAGATATCAAAACATAGGTTTTAAGATTCTTACTAGTCAGATATATTCTTGGGCGGTGAATAGGGGGTGTTGAGTCCAAATCACTGAGCAAGGAGTAGGTCTTGTCTATTACATATTGGGTTTATGGATCGGTATCTGAGCTAATTTGAAACCCTTGTTTTATGCATCACCCCACCTCACCTTTCCCGTTAAGCAGCCATAGTGTGTTTTCTAAACGTGTGACTCTGTTCTGTTTTGTAATTCAGTTCAAGGGCAGCGGTTTTTACATTCCCTCTATAAGTGATATCTTATAATAAGTGTCCTTTTCTGTGTGACTTATTTCACTTAGAATCGTCGTACCTAAATCTACTCATCATGCTGCTACTAGCCTTATGACGTTGATTTCATGGCTGAGTGATATTCCATTGTACATAAAGACCACAACTTCTTTATCCATTTTTCTCTTTCCTGGGATATTTAAGGTGTAACGAAGTGGAGGTTCTTGTCAACAGAGCAGCCCTAAACTTTGGGGTGCCTGTGTCTTGCTGATTTTTAGATTTCCCAATTTATACGCCCATGAGTGGAAGTGCCCTATGCTCTCTAAGCTGAGTTGTTTAGATGTTTCAGGACACACCGTACACTTCTCCGGAGTGGATGTTGGCAGTTTACATCCCGCCCATCAGCGTAGCCAGGCTCCCGTTTCTCCATGGCCTGTCCTGCATTTCTTGTTTTGACACTTTATTCAGCATGGCCCTCTTGACCGATGGGAAGCGAGACTTCTCTGTAGCGCTGATTTTCCATTCCAAGTTGCTTGGTTGGCCAAAAAGGGCGTATGCGTTTTTTCCTGAATATATTCAGGAAAAAACGCATACGCCCTTTTTGGCCAAGGGCATCATTGTCGAGGTTTTGCCGCTTTTCCTGTGCTTTAAAGGCGATTCGAATCTCCCTCCTAAAATCTGTTTCCTGCAATTCTGCCTTGCTTTCAAATCCTCTTCGTTGCCTTCCCTCAATATATTTGTGGACGAGAGTTATCATTTATAAGTCTGCAGGTTTGTGAATTGCAGTGCCCCTGAGCTCCATTTTTCAACTCGCTTTCTTGGGAGCTGGCCGCAAAAGCGCAGGATTGCTTCAGGCCCTAATATGGTCCCGGGCGGCAGGCTGAGCCTGTGGTTATATCTTCTTCCTGATGGGAAAGTAGATTGACCTGTGCCTGTCCCAACACCTAGAGCTAGTCTCTCATTGGTTCCCACTCTTCCCGTTCATCCTCAGGACAAATTGCAACCTGTACGGAACAGGAGGTTAAAGGAGCTGATTCTCCAAGGAGGGAGATTGCTAGTAAAGCGGCTGGAATGGCGAACCCGAGCACAAGGAGATGAGAAATGAGGTGCGTTTTGGAAACCTTTCCCGATCACACGGTGTACCATTTTCTGGGTTTCTCATGCATGTTTTCGATGTAGGAAGATGCCCTTGAACCTGGAGATTTGGGACCCATGGGATGGGTACCACGCAGTATTACTTTAAAGGGTGTGCGTATCCTCACCCAACCTCACCAAAACTCTCAGCCCCAAGAGTGTCCCCGCTTATGTCTCAATCAGCTGTGGGTCTAGATATGGTCAATCCAGGTGGCATCACAGCCCCTGAACGAATTTTGTAACAATTTCTCTCTCTTTCACTGTCTTTGTTTCACGGGTTTTTAAAAGTAATTGATTTTTATAATGGGGTTTAGTAGCTTTTCACTGCTGTGTTTCTGACGCTTTACACCCACTTGACTCACTTACAGAGAGTTATCAATACATAGGTTTTAAGATTCTTATTAGTCAGATATATTCTTGGGCGGTGAATAGGGGGTGTTGAGTCCAAATCATTGAGCAAGGAGTAGGTCTTGTCTATTACATATTGGGTTTATGGAGCGGTATCTGAGCTAATTTGAAACCCTTGTTTTATGCATCACCCCACCTCACCTTTCCCGTTAAGCAGCCATAGTGTGTTTTCTAAACGTTTGACTCTATTCTGTTTTGTAAATCAGTTCAAGGGTTGCGGTTTTTACATTCCTTCTATAAGTGATATCTTATGATAAGTATCTTTTTCTGTGTGACTTATTTCACTTAGAATCGTCGTACCTAAATCCACTCATCTTGCTGCTACTAGCTTTATGACGTTGATTTCATGGCTGAGTGATATTCCATTGTACATAAGGACCACAACTTCTTTAACCATTTTTCTCTTTCCTGGGATATTTAAGGTGTAACGAAGTGGAGGTTCTTGTCATCAGAGAAGCCCTATACTTTGGGGTGACTGTGTCTTGCTGATTTTTAGTTTTCCCAATTTATACGCTCATGAGTGGAAGTGCCCTATGCTCCCTAAGCTGAGTTTTTTAGATGTTTCAGGACACACCGTGCACTTCTCCAGAGTGGCTGTTGGCAATTTACATCCCGCCCATCAGCGTAGCCAGGCTCCCGTTTCTCCATGGCCGGTCCTGCATTTCTGGTTTTGACACTTTATTCAGCATGGCCCTTTTGACCGATGGGAAGCGAGACTTCTTTGTAGCGCTGATTTGCCTTTCCAGGTTGCTTGGTTGGCCAAAAAGGGCGAATGCGTTTTTTCCTGAATATATTCAGGAAAAAACGCATTCGCCCTTTTTGGCCAAGGGCATCATTGTCGAGGTTTTGCGCTTTTCCTGTGCTTTAAAGGTGATTCGAATCTCCCTCCTGAAATCTGTTTCCTGCAATTCTGCCTTGCTTTCAAATCCTCTTCGTTGCCTTCCCTCAATATATTTGTGGACGAGAGTTATCATTTATAAGTCTGCAGGTTTGTGAATTGCAGTGCCCCTGAGCTCCATTTTTCAACTCGCTTTCTTGGGAGCTGGCCACAAAAGCGCAGGATTGCTTCAGGCCCTATTCTGGTACGGGGTGGCAGGCTGAGCCTGTGGTTAATTCTTCTTCCTGATGGGAAAATAGAGTGACCTGTGCCTGTCACAACACCTAGAGCTAGTCTCTCATTGGTTCCCCCTCTTCCCATTTATCCTTAGGACAAATTGCAACCTGTACGAAACAGGAGGTTAAAGGTGCTGATTCTCCAAGGAGGGAGATTGCTGGTAAAGCGGCTGGAATGGCGAACCCGAGCACAAGGAGATGAGAAATGAGGTGCGTTTTAGAAACCTTTCCCGATCACACGGTGTACCATCTTCTGGGTTTCTCATGCATGTTTTCGATGTAGGAAGATGCCCTTGAACCTGGAGATTTGGGACCCATGTGATGGGAACCACGCAGTATTACTTTAAAGGGTCTGCGTTTGCTCACCCAACGTGACCAAACCTCTCAGCCCCAAGAGTGTCCACCCTTATGTCTCAGTGAGCTGTGAGTCTATATGTGGTCAATCAAGGTGGCATCACAGCCCCTGAACAAATTTTGTAAGAGTTTCTCTCTCTTTCCCTTTCTTTGTTTCACGGGTTTTTAAAAGTAATTGATTTTTATAAAGGGGTTTAGCTGCTTTTCACTGCTGTGCTTATGCCGCTTTACACCCACTTGACTCACTTACAGAGAGATATCAATACATAGGTTTTAAGATTCTTACTAGTCAGATATATTCTTGGGCGGTGAATAATGGGTGTTGTGTCCAATTCACTGAGCAAGGAGTAGGTCTTGTCTTTTACCTATTGGGTTTATGGAGCGGTATCTGAGATAATTTGAAACCCTTGTTTTATGCATCACCCCACCTCACCTTTCCCGTTAAGCAGCCATAGTGTGTTTTCTAAACGTGTGACTCTGCTCTCTTTTGTAATTCAGTTCAAGGGTAGCGGTTTTTACATTCCCTCTCTAAGTGATATCTTATGATAAGTGTCATTTTCTGTGTGACTTATTTCACGTAGAATCGTCGTACCTAAATCCACTCATCATGCTGCTACTAACCTTATGACGTTGATTTCATGGCTGAGTGATATTCCATTGTACATAAGGACCACAACTTCTTTATCCATTTTTCTCTTTCCTGGATTATTTAAGGTGTAACGAAGTGGAGGTTCTTGTCAACAGAGCAGCCCTAAACTTTGGGGGGCCTGTGGCTTGCTGATTTTTAGTTTTCCCAATTTATACGCCCATGAGTGGAAGTGCCCTATGCTCTCTAAGCTGAGTTTTTTAGATGTTTCAGGACACACCGTACACTTCTCCAGAGTGGCTGTTGGCAATTTACATCACGCCCATCAGCGTAGCCAGGCTCCCGTTTCTCCATGGCCTGTTCTGCATTTCTGATTTTGACACTTTATTCAGCATGGCCCTTTTGACCGATGGGAAGCGAGACTCCTTTGTAGCGCTGATTTGCCTTTCCAGGTTGCTTGGTTGGCCAAAACGGGCGTATGCGTTTTTTCCTGAATATATTCAGGAAAAAACGCATACGGCCGTTTTGGCCAAGGGCATCATTGTCGAGGTTTTGCCGCTTTTCCTGTGCTTTAAAGGCGATTCGAATCTCCCTCCTGTAATCTGTTTCCTGCAATTCTGCCTTGTTTTCAAATCTTCGCCGTTGCCTTTCCTCAATATATTTGTGGACGAGAATTATCATTTATAAGTCTGCAGGTTTGTGAATTGCAGTGCCCCTGAGCTCCATTTTTCACCTCGCTTTCTTGGGAGCTGGCCGCAAAAGCCCAGGATTGCTTCAGGCCCTATTCTGGTCCCGGGGGGAAGACTGAGCCTCTTGGTTAATTCTTCTTCTTGATGGGAAAATAGAGTGACCTGTGCCTGTCCCAACACCTAGAGCTAGTCTCTCATTGGTTCCCCATCTTCCCGTTCATCTTCAAGACAAATTGCAACCTGTACGGAACAGGAGGTTAAAGGTGCTGATTCTCCAAGGAGGGAGATTGCTAGTAAAGCGGCTGGAATGGCGAACCCGAGCACAAGGACATGAGAAATGAGGTGCGTTTTGGAAACCTTTCCCGATCACACGGTGTACCATCTTCTGGGTTTCTCATGCATGTTTTCGATGTAGGAAGATGCCCTTGAACCTGGAGATTTGGGACCCATTGAATGGGTACCACGCAGTATTCCTTTAAAGGGTCTGCGTTTCCTCACCCAACCTCACCAAATCTCTCAGCGCCAAGAGTGTCCACCCTTATGTCTCAATCAGCTGGGGGTCTAGATATGGTCAATCCAGGTGGCCTCACAGCCCCTGAACGAATTTTGTAAGAATTTCTCTCTCTTTCACTGTCTTTGTTTCACGGGTTTTTAAAAGTAATTGATTTTTATAATGGGGTTTGCCTGCTTTTTACTGCTGTGTTTATGCCGCTTTACACACACTTGACTCACAGAGAGATATCAATACATAGGTTTTAAGATTCTTACTAGTCAGATATATTCTTGGGCGTTGAATAGGGGGTGTTGAGTCCAACTCACTGAGCAAGGAATAGGTCTTGTGTATTACCTATTGGGTTTATGGAACGGTATCTGAGCTAATTTGAAACCCTTGTTTTATGCATCACCCCACCTCACCTTTCCCGTTAAGCAGCCATAGTGTGTTTTCTAAACGTGTGACTCTGTTCTGCTTTGTAATTCAGTTCAAGGGTAGCGGTTTTTACATTCCCTCTATAAGTGATATCTTATGATAAGTGTCTTTTTTCTGTGTGACTTATTTCACATAGAATCGTTGTACCAAAATCCACTCATCATGCTGCTACTAGCCTTATGACGTTGATTTCATGGCTGAGTGATATTCTATTGTACATAAGGACCACAACTTCTTTATCCATTTTTCTCTTTCCTGGGATATTTAAGGTGTAACGAAGTGGAGGTTCTTGTCAACAGAGCAGCACTAAACTTTGTGGTGCCTGTGTCTTGCTGATTTTTAGTTTTCCCAATTTATACGCCCATGAGTGGAAGTGCCCTATGCTCTCTAAGCTGAGTTTTTTAGATGTTTCAGGACACACCGTACATTTCTCCAGAGTGGCTGTTAGCAATTTACATCCCGCCCATCACCGTAGAAAGGCTCCCATTTCTCCATGGCCTGTCCTGCATTTCTGGTTTTGACACTTTTTCAGCATGGCCCTTTTGACCGATGGGAAGCGAGACTTCTTTGTAGCGCTGATTTGCCTTTCCAGGTTGCTTGGTTGGCCAAAAAGGGCGTATGCGTGTTTTCCTGAATATATTCAGGAAAAAACGCATACGCCCTTTTTGGCCAAGGGCATCATTGTCGAGGTTTTGCCGCTTTTCCTGTGCTTTAAAGGCGATTCGAATCTCCCTCCTGAAATCTGTTTCCTGCAATTCTGCCTTGCTTTCAAATCCTCTTCGTTGCCTTCCCTCAATATATTTGTGGACGAGAGTCATCATTTATAAATCTGCCGGTTTGTGAATTGCAGTGCCCCTGAGCTCCATTTTTCAACTCGCTTTCTTGGGAGCTGGCCACAAAAGCGCAGGATTGCTTCAGGCCCTATTCTGGTCCCGGGCGGCAGGCTGAGCCTGTCGTTAACTCTTCTTCCTGATGGGAAAATAGAGTGACCTGTGCCTGTCACAACACCTAGAGCTAGTCTCTCATTGGTTCCCCCTCTTCCCGTTCATCCTCAGGATAAATTGCAACCTGTACGGAACAGGAGGTTAAAGGTGCTGATTCTCCAAGGAGGGAGATTGCTAGTAAAGCGGCTGCAATGGCGAACCCGAGCACAAGGAGATGAGAAATGACGTGCGTTTTGGAAACCTTTCCCGATCACACGGTGTACCATCTTCTGGGTTTCTCATGCATGTTTTCGATGTAGGAAGATGCCCTTGAACCTGGAGATTTGGGACCCATGGGATGGGTACCACGCAGTATTACTTTAAAGGGTGTGCGTATCCTCACCCAACCTCACCAAACCTTTCAGCCCCAAGAGTGTCCACACTTATGTCTCAATCAGCTGTGGGTCTAGATATGGTCAATCCAGGTGGCATCACAGCCCCTGAACGAATTTTGTAAGTATTTCTCTCTCTTTCACTGTCTTTGTTTCACGGGTTTTTATAAGTAATTGATTTTTATAATGGGGTTTAGCTGCTTTTTACTGCTATGTTTATGCCGCTTTACACCCACTTGACTCAATTACAGAGAGATATCAAAACATAGGTTTTAAGATTCTTACTAGTCAGATATATTCTTGGGCGGTGAATAGGGGGTGTTGAGTCCAAATCACTGAGCAAGGAGTAGGTCTTGTCTATTACATATTGGGTTTATGGATCGGTATCTGAGCTAATTTGAAACCCTTGTTTTATGCATCACCCCACCTCACCTTTCCCGTTAAGCAGCCATAGTGTGTTTTCTAAACGTGTGACTCTGTTCTGTTTTGTAATTCAGTTCAAGGGCAGCGGTTTTTACATTCCCTCTATAAGTGATATCTTATAATAAGTGTCCTTTTCTGTGTGACTTATTTCACTTAGAATCGTCGTACCTAAATCTACTCATCATGCTGCTACTAGCCTTATGACGTTGATTTCATGGCTGAGTGATATTCCATTGTACATAAAGACCACAACTTCTTTATCCATTTTTCTCTTTCCTGGGATATTTAAGGTGTAACGAAGTGGAGGTTCTTGTCAACAATGCAGCCCTAAACTTTGGGGTGCCTGTGTCTTGCTGATTTTTAGATTTCCCAATTTATACGCCCATGAGTGGAAGTGCCCTATGCTCTCTAAGCTGAGTTGTTTAGATGTTTCAGGACACACCGTACACTTCTCCAGAGTGGCTGTTGGCAATTTACATCCCGCCCATCAGCGTAGCCAGGCTCCCGTTTCTCCATGGCCTGTCCTGCATTTCTTGTTTTGACACTTTATTCAGCATGGCCCTCTTGACCGATGGGAAGCGAGACTTCTCTGTAGCGCTGATTTTCCATTCCAAGTTGCTTGGTTGGCCAAAAAGGGCGTATGCGTTTTTTCCTGAATATATTCAGGAAAAAACGCATACGCCCTTTTTGGCCAAGGGCATCATTGTCGAGGTTTTGCCGCTTTTCCTGTGCTTTAAAGGCGATTCGAATCTCCCTCCTAAAATCTGTTTCCTGCAATTCTGCCTTGCTTTCAAATCCTCTTCGTTGCCTTCCCTCAATATATTTGTGGACGAGAGTTATCATTTATAAGTCTGCAGGTTTGTGAATTGCAGTGCCCCTGAGCTCCATTTTTCAACTCGCTTTCTTGGGAGCTGGCCGCAAAAGCGCAGGATTGCTTCAGGCCCTAATATGGTCCCGGGCGGCAGGCTGAGCCTGTGGTTATATCTTCTTCCTGATGGGAAAGTAGATTGACCTGTGCCTGTCCCAACACCTAGAGCTAGTCTCTCATTGGTTCCCACTCTTCCCGTTCATCCTCAGGACAAATTGCAACCTGTACGGAACAGGAGGTTAAAGGAGCTGATTCTCCAAGGAGGGAGATTGCTAGTAAAGCGGCTGGAATGGCGAACCCGAGCACAAGGAGATGAGAAATGAGGTGCGTTTTGGAAACCTTTCCCGATCACACGGTGTACCATTTTCTGGGTTTCTCATGCATGTTTTCGATGTAGGAAGATGCCCTTGAACCTGGAGATTTGGGACCCATGGGATGGGTACCACGCAGTATTACTTTAAAGGGTGTGCGTATCCTCACCCAACCTCACCAAAACTCTCAGCCCCAAGAGTGTCCCCGCTTATGTCTCAATCAGCTGTGGGTCTAGATATGGTCAATCCAGGTGGCATCACAGCCCCTGAAAGAATTTTGTAACAATTTCTCTCTCTTTCACTGTCTTTGTTTCACGGGTTTTTAAAAGCAATTGATTTTTATAATGGGGTTTAGTAGCTTTTCACTGCTGTGTTTCTGACGCTTTACACCCACTTGACTCACTTACAGAGAGTTATCAATACATAGGTTTTAAGATTCTTATTAGTCAGATATATTCTTGGGCGGTGAATAGGGGGTTTTGAGTCCAAATCATTGAGCAAGGAGTAGGTCTTGTCTATTACATATTGGGTTTATGGAGCGGTATCTGAGCTAATTTGAAACCCTTGTTTTATGCATCACCCCACCTCACCTTTCCCGTTAAGCAGCCATAGTGTGTTTTCTAAACGTTTGACTCTATTCTGTTTTGTAAATCAGTTCAAGGGTTGCGGTTTTTACATTCCTTCTATAAGTGATATCTTATGATAAGTATCTTTTTCTGTGTGACTTATTTCACTTAGAATCGTCGTACCTAAATCCACTCATCTTGCTGCTACTAGCTTTATGACGTTGATTTCATGGCTGAGTGATATTCCATTGTACATAAGGACCACAACTTCTTTAACTATTTTTCTCTTTCCTGGGATATTTAAGGTGTAACGAAGTGGAGGTTCTTGTCATCAGAGAAGCCCTATACTTTGGGGTGACTGTGTCTTGCTGATTTTTAGTTTTCCCAATTTATACGCTCATGAGTGGAAGTGCCCTATGCTCCCTAAGCTGAGTTTTTTAGATGTTTCAGGACACACCGTGCACTTCTCCAGAGTGGCTGTTGGCAATTTACATCCCGCCCATCAGCGTAGCCAGGCTCCCGTTTCTCCATGGCCGGTCCTGCATTTCTGGTTTTGACACTTTATTCAGCATGGCCCTTTTGACCGATGGGAAGCGAGACTTCTTTGTAGCGCTGATTTGCCTTTCCAGGTTGCTTGGTTGGCCAAAAAGGGCGAATGCGTTTTTTCCTGAATATATTCAGGAAAAAACGCATTCGCCCTTTTTGGCCAAGGGCATCATTGTCGAGGTTTTGCGCTTTTCCTGTGCTTTAAAGGTGATTCGAATCTCCCTCCTGAAATCTGTTTCCTGCAATTCTGCCTTGCTTTCAAATCCTCTTCGTTGCCTTCCCTCAATATATTTGTGGACGAGAGTTATCATTTATAAGTCTGCAGGTTTGTGAATTGCAGTGCCCCTGAGCTCCATTTTTCAACTCGCTTTCTTGGGAGCTGGCCGCAAAAGCGCAGGATTGCTTCAGGCCCTATTCTGGTACGGGGTGGCAGGCTGAGCCTGTGGTTAATTCTTCTTCCTGATGGGAAAATAGAGTGACCTGTGCCTGTCCCAACACCTAGAGCTAGTCTCTCATTGGTTCCCCCTCTTCCCATTTATCCTTAGGACAAATTGCAACCTGTACGAAACAGGAGGTTAAAGGTGCTGATTCTCCAAGGAGGGAGATTGCTGGTAAAGCGGCTGGAATGGCGAACCCGAGCACAAGGAGATGAGAAATGAGGTGCGTTTTAGAAACCTTTCCCGATCACACGGTGTACCATCTTCTGGGTTTCTCATGCATGTTTTCGATGTAGGAAGATGCCCTTGAACCTGGAGATTTGGGACCCATGTGATGGGAACCACGCAGTATTACTTTAAAGGGTCTGCGTTTGCTCACCCAACGTGACCAAACCTCTCAGCCCCAAGAGTGTCCACCCTTATGTCTCAGTGAGCTGTGAGTCTATATGTGGTCAATCAAGGTGGCATCACAGCCCCTGAACAAATTTTGTAAGAGTTTCTCTCTCTTTCCCTTTCTTTGTTTCACGGGTTTTTAAAAGTAATTGATTTTTATAAAGGGGTTTAGCTGCTTTTCACTGCTGTGCTTATGCCGCTTTACACCCACTTGACTCACTTACAGAGAGATATCAATACATAGGTTTTAAGATTCTTACTAGTCAGATATATTCTTGGGCGGTGAATAATGGGTGTTGTGTCCAATTCACTGAGCAAGGAGTAGGTCTTGTCTTTTACCTATTGGGTTTATGGAGCGGTATCTGAGATAATTTGAAACCCTTGTTTTATGCATCACCCCACCTCACCTTTCCCGTTAAGCAGCCATAGTGTGTTTTCTAAACGTGTGACTCTGCTCTCTTTTGTAATTCAGTTCAAGGGTAGCGGTTTTTACATTCCCTCTCTAAGTGATATCTTATGATAAGTGTCATTTTCTGTGTGACTTATTTCACGTAAAATCGTCGTACCTAAATCCACTCATCATGCTGCTACTAACCTTATGACGTTGATTTCATGGCTGAGTGATATTCCATTGTACATAAGGACCACAACTTCTTTATCCATTTTTCTCTTTCCTGGATTATTTAAGGTGTAACGAAGTGGAGGTTCTTGTCAACAGAGCAGCCCTAAACTTTGGGGGGCCTGTGGCTTGCTGATTTTTAGTTTTCCCAATTTATACGCCCATGAGTGGAAGTGCCCTATGCTCTCTAAGCTGAGTTTTTTAGATGTTTCAGGACACACCGTACACTTCTCCAGAGTGGCTGTTGGCAATTTACATCACGCCCATCAGCGTACCCAGGCTCCCGTTTCTCCATGGCCTGTTCTGCATTTCTGATTTTGACACTTTATTCAGCATGGCCCTTTTGACCGATGGGAAGCGAGACTCCTTTGTAGCGCTGATTTGCCTTTCCAGGTTGCTTGGTTGGCCAAAACGGGCGTATGCGTTTTTTCCTGAATATATTCAGGAAAAAACGCATACGGCCGTTTTGGCCAAGGGCATCATTGTCGAGGTTTTGCCGCTTTTCCTGTGCTTTAAAGGCGATTCGAATCTCCCTCCTGTAATCTGTTTCCTGCAATTCTGCCTTGTTTTCAAATCTTCGCCGTTGCCTTTCCTCAATATATTTGTGGACGAGAATTATCATTTATAAGTCTGCAGGTTTGTGAATTGCAGTGCCCCTGAGCTCCATTTTTCACCTCGCTTTCTTGGGAGCTGGCCGCAAAAGCCCAGGATTGCTTCACGCCCTATTCTGGTCCCGGGGGGAAGACTGAGCCTCTTGGTTAATTCTTCTTCTTGATGGGAAAATAGAGTGACCTGTGCCTGTCCCAACACCTAGAGCTAGTCTCTCATTGGTTCCCCATCTTCCCGTTCATCTTCAAGACAAATTGCAACCTGTACGGAACAGGAGGTTAAAGGTGCTGATTCTCCAAGGAGGGAGATTGCTAGTAAAGCGGCTGGAATGGCGAACCCGAGCACAAGGACATGAGAAATGAGGTGCGTTTTGGAAACCTTTCCCGATCACACGGTGTACCATCTTCTGGGTTTCTCATGCATGTTTTCGATGTAGGAAGATGCCCTTGAACCTGGAGATTTGGGACCCATTGGATGGGTACCACGCAGTATTCCTTTAAAGGGTCTGCGTTTCCTCACCCAACCTCACCAAATCTCTCAGCGCCAAGAGTGTCCACCCTTATGTCTCAATCAGCTGGGGGTCTAGATATGGTCAATCCAGGTGGCCTCACAGCCCCTGAACGAATTTTGTAAGAATTTCTCTCTCTTTCACTGTCTTTGTTTCACGGGTTTTTAAAAGTAATTGATTTTTATAATGGGGTTTGCCTGCTTTTTACTGCTGTGTTTATGCCGCTTTACACACACTTGACTCACAGAGAGATATCAATACATAGGTTTTAAGATTCTTACTAGTCAGATATATTCTTGGGCGTTGAATAGGGGGTGTTGAGTCCAACTCACTGAGCAAGGAATAGGTCTTGTGTATTACCTATTGGGTTTATGGAACGGTATCTGAGCTAATTTGAAACCCTTGTTTTATGCATCACCCCACCTCACCTTTCCCGTTAAGCAGCCATAGTGTGTTTTCTAAACGTGTGACTCTGTTCTGCTTTGTAATTCAGTTCAAGGGTAGCGGTTTTTACATTCCCTCTATAAGTGATATCTTATGATAAGTGTCTTTTTTCTGTGTGACTTATTTCACATAGAATCGTTGTACCAAAATCCACTCATCATGCTGCTACTAGCCTTATGACGTTGATTTCATGGCTGAGTGATATTCTATTGTACATAAGGACCACAACTTCTTTATCCATTTTTCTCTTTCCTGGGATATTTAAGGTGTAACGAAGTGGAGGTTCTTGTCAACAGAGCAGCACTAAACTTTGTGGTGCCTGTGTCTTGCTGATTTTTAGTTTTCCCAATTTATACGCCCATGAGTGGAAGTGCCCTATGCTCTCTAAGCTGAGTTTTTTAGATGTTTCAGGACACACCGTACATTTCTCCAGAGTGGCTGTTAGCAATTTACATCCCGCCCATCACCGTAGAAAGGCTCCCATTTCTCCATGGCCTGTCCTGCATTTCTGGTTTTGACACTTTTTCAGCATGGCCCTTTTGACCGATGGGAAGCGAGACTTCTTTGTAGCGCTGATTTGCCTTTCCAGGTTGCTTGGTTGGCCAAAAAGGGCGTATGCGTGTTTTCCTGAATATATTCAGGAAAAAACGCATACGCCCTTTTTGCCCAAGGGCATCATTGTCGAGGTTTTGCCGCTTTTCCTGTGCTTTAAAGGCGATTCGAATCTCCCTCCTGAAATCTGTTTCCTGCAATTCTGCCTTGCTTTCAAATCCTCTTCGTTGCCTTCCCTCAATATATTTGTGGAAGAGAGCTATCATTTATAAGTCTGCAGGTTTGTGAATTGCAGTGCCCCTGAGCTCCATTTTTCAACTCGCTTTCTTGGGAGCTGGCCGCAAAAGCGCAGGATTGCTTCAGGCCCTATTCTGGTTCCGGGTGGCAGGCTGAGCCTGTGGTTAATTCTTCTTCCTGATGGGAAAATAGAGTGACCTGTGCCTGTCCCAACACCTAGAGCTAGTCTCTCATTGGCTCCCCCTCTTCCTGTTCATCCTCAGGACAAATTGCAAACTGTACGGATCAGGAGGTTAAAGGTGCTGATTCTCCAAGGAGGGAGATTGCTAGTAAAGCGGCTGGAATGGCGAACCCGAGCACAAGGAGATGAGAAATGAGGTGCGTTTTGGAAACCTTTCCCGATCACACGGTGTACCATCTTCTGGGTTTCTCATGCATGTTTTCGATGTAGGAAGATGCCCTTGAACCTGGAGATTTGGGACCCATGGGATGGATATCACGCAGTATTACTTTAAAGGGTCTGCGTTTGCTCACCCAACCTGACCAAACCTCTCAGCCCCAAGAGTGTCCACCCTTATGTCTCAGTCAGCTGTGAGTCTATATGTGGTCAATCAAGGTGGCATCACAGCCCCTGAACAAATTTTGTAAGAATTTCTCTCTCTTTCACTGTCTTTGTTTCACGGGTTTTTAAAAGTAATTGATTTTTATAATGGGGTTTAGCTGCTTTTTACTGCTGTGTTTATGCCGCTTTACACCCACTTGACTCACTTACAGAGAGATATCAATACATAGGTTTTAAGATTCTTACTAGTCAGATATATTCTCGGGTGGTGAATAGGGGGTGTTGAGTCCAATTCACTGAGCAAGGAGTAGGTCTTGTCTATTACATATTGGGTTTATGGAACGGTACCTGAGCTAATTTGAAACCCTTGTTTTATGCATCACCCCACCTCACCTTTCCCGTTAAGCAGCCATAGTGTGTTTTCTAAACGTGTGACTCTGTTCTGCTTTGTAATTCAGTTCAAGGGTAGCGGTTTTTACATTCCCTCTATAAGTGATATCTTATGATAAGTGTCTTTTTTCTGTGTGACTTATTTCACATAGAATCGTTGTACCAAAATCCACTCATCATGCTGCTACTAGCCTTATGACGTTGATTTCATGGCTGAGTGATATTCTATTGTACATAAGGACCACAACTTCTTTATCCATTTTTCTCTTTCCTGGGATATTTAAGGTGTAACGAAGTGGAGGTTCTTGTCAACAGAGCAGCCCTAAACTTTAGGGTGCCTGTGTCTTGCTGATTTTTAGTTTTCCCAATTTATAAGCCCATGAGTGGAAGTGCCCTATGCTCTCTAAGCTGAGTTTCTAAGATGTTTCAGGACACACCGTACACTTCTCCAGAGTGGCTGTTGGCAATTTACATCCCGCCCATTAGCGTAGCCAGGCTCCCGTTTCTCCATGGCCTGTCCTGCATTTCTGGTTTTCACACTTTATTCACCATGACCCTTTTGACCGATGGGAAGCGAGACGTCTTTGTAGCGCTGATTTGCCTTTCCAGGTTGCTTGGTTGGCCAAAAAGGGCGAATGCGTTTTTTCCTGAATATATTCAGGAAAAAACGCATTCGCCCTTTTTGGCCAAGGGCATCATTGTCGAGGTTTTGCGCTTTTCCTGTGCTTTAAAGGTGATTCGAATCTCCCTCCTGAAATCTGTTTCCTGCAATTCTGCCTTGCTTTCAAATCCTCTTCGTTGCCTTCCCTCAATATATTTGTGGACGAGAGTTATCATTTATAAGTCTGCAGGCTTGTGAATTGCAGTGCCCCTGAGCTCCATTTTTCAACTCGCTTTCTTGGGAGCTGGCCGCAAAAGCGCAGGATTGCTTCAGGCCCTATTCTGGTACGGGGTGGCAGGCTGAGCCTGTGGTTAATTCTTCTTCCTGATGGGAAAGTAGAGTGACCTGTGCCTGTCCCAACACCTAGAGCTAGTCTCTCATTGGTTCCCCCTCTTCCCATTTATCCTTAGGACAAATTGCAACCTGTACGAAACAGGAGGTTAAAGGTGCTGATTCTCCAAGGAGGGAGATTGCTGGTAAAGCGGCTGGAATGGCGAACCCGAGCACAAGGAGATGAGAAATGAGGTGCGTTTTAGAAACCTTTCCCGATCACACGGTGTACCATCTTCTGGGTTTCTCATGCATGTTTTCGATGTAGGAAGATGCCCTTGAACCTGGAGATTTGGGACCCATGTGATGGGAACCACGCAGTATTACTTTAAAGGGTCTGCGTTTGCTCACCCAACGTGACCAAACCTCTCAGCCCCAAGAGTGTCCACCCTTATGTCTCAGTCAGCTGTGAGTCTATATGTGGTCAATCAAGGTGGCATCACAGCCCCTGAACAAATTTTGTAAGAGTTTCTCTCTCTTTCCCTTTCTTTGTTTCACGGGTTTTTAAAAGTAATTGATTTTTATAAAGGGGTTTAGCTGCTTTTCACTGCTGTGCTTATGCCGCTTTACACCCACTTGACTCACTTACAGAGAGATATCAATACATAGGTTTTAAGATTCTTACTAGTCAGATATATTCTTGGGCGGTGAATAATGGGTGTTGTGTCCAATTCACTGAGCAAGGAGTAGGTCTTGTCTTTTACCTATTGGGTTTATGGAGCGGTATCTGAGATAATTTGAAACCCTTGTTTTATGCATCACCCCACCTCACCTTTCCCGTTAAGCAGCCATAGTGTGTTTTCTAAACGTGTGACTCTGCTCTCTTTTGTAATTCAGTTCAAGGGTAGCGGTTTTTACATTCCCTCTATAAGTGATATCTTATGATAAGTGTCATTTTCTGTGTGACTTATTTCACGTAGAATCGTCGTACCTAGATCCACTCATCATGCTGCTACTAACCTTATGACGTTGATTTCATGGCTGAGTGATATTCCATTGTACATAAGGACCACAACTTCTTTATCCATGTTTATCTTTCCTGGGATATTTAAGGTGTAACGAAGTGGAGGTTCTTGTCAACAGAGCAGCCCTAAACTTTGGGGTGCCTATGTCTTGCTGATTTTTAGTTTTCCCAATTTATACGCCCATGAGTGGAAGTGCCCTATGCTCTCTAAGCTGAGTTTTTTAGATGTTTCAGGACACACCGTACACTTCTCCAGAGTGGCTGTTGGCAATTTACATCCCGCCCATCAGCATAGCCAGGCTCCCGTTTCTCCATGGCCTGTCCTGCATTTCTGGTTTTGACACCTTATTCAGCATGGCCCTTTTGACCGATGGGAAGCGAGACTTCTTTGTAGCGCTGATTTGCCTTTCCAGGTTGCTTGGTTGGCCAAAAAGGGCGTACGCGTTTTTTCCTGAATATATTCAGGAAAAAACGCGTACGCCCTTTTTGGCCAAGGGCATCATTGTCGAGGTTTTGCCGCTTTTCCTGTGCTTTAAAGGCGATTCGAATCTCCCTCCTGTAATCTGTTTCCTGCAATTCCGCCTTGTTTTCAAATCTTCGCCGTTGCCTTTCCTCAATATATTTGTGGACGAGAATTATCATTTATAAGTCTGCAGGTTTGTGAATTGCAGTGCCCCTGAGCTCCATTTTTCACCTCGCTTTCTTGGGAGCTGGCCGCAAAAGCCCAGGATTGCTTCAGGCCCTATTCTGGTCCCGGGGGGAAGCCTGAGCCTCTTGGTTTATTCTTCTTCTTGATGGGAAAATAGAGTGACCTGTGCCTGTCCCAACACCTAGAGCTAGTCTCTCATTGGTTCCCCATCTTCCCGTTCATCTTCAAGACAAATTGCAACCTGTACGGAACAGGAGGTTAAAGGTGCTGATTCTCCAAGGAGGGAGATTGCTAGTAAAGCGGCTGGAATGGCGAACCCGAGCACAAGGACATGAGAAATGAGGTGCGTTTTGGAAACCTTTCCCGATCACACGGTGTACCATCTTCTGGGTTTCTCATGCATGTTTTCGATGTAGGAAGATGCCCTTGAACCTGGAGATTTGGGACCCATTGGATGGGTACCACGCAGTATTCCTTTAAAGGGTCTGCGTTTCCTCACCCAACCTCACCAAACCTCTCAGCGCCAAGAGTGTCCACCCTTATGTCTCAATCAGCTGGGGGTCTAGATATGGTCAATCCAGGTGGCCTCACAGCCCCTGAACGAATTTTGTAAGAATTTCTCTCTCTTTCACTGTCTTTGTTTCACGGGTTTTTAAAAGTAATTGATTTTTATAATGGGGTTTGCCTGCTTTTTACTGCTGTGTTTATGCCGCTTTACACACACTTGACTCACAGAGAGATATCAATACATAGGTTTTAAGATTCTTACTAGTCAGATATATTCTTGGGCGTTGAATAGGGGGTGTTGAGTCCAACTCACTGAGCAAAGAGTAGGTCTTGTGTATTACCTATTGGGTTTATGGAACGGTATCTGAGCTAATTTGAAACACTTATTTTATGCATCACCCCACCTCACCTTTCCCGTTAAGCAGCCATAGTGTGTTTTCTAAACGTGTGACTCTGTTCTGCTTTGTAATTCAGTTCAAGGGTAGCGGTTTTTACATTCCGTCTATAAGTGATATCCTATGATAAGTGTCTTTTTCTGTATGACTTATTTCACTTAGAATCGTCATACCTAAATCCACTCATCATGCTGCTACTAGCCTTATGACGTTGGTTTCATGGCTGAGTGATATTCTATTGTACATAAGGACCACAACTTCTTTATCCATTTTTCTCTGTCCTGGGATATTTAAGGTGTAACGAAGTTGAGGTTCTTGTCAACAGAGCAGCCCTAAACTTTGGGGTGCCTGTGTCTTGCTGATTTTTAGTTTTCCCAATTTATACGCCCATGAGTGGAAGTGCCCTATGCTCTCTAAGCTGAGTTTTTTAGATGTTTCAGGACACACCGTACATTTCTCCAGAGTGGCTGTTAGCAATTTACATCCCGCCCATCACCGTAGAAAGGCTCCCGTTTCTCCATGGCCTGTCCTGCATTTCTGGTTTTGACACTTTTTCAGCATGGCCCTTTTGACCGATGGGAAGCGAGACTTCTTTGTAGCGCTGATTTGCCTTTCCAGGTTGCTTGGTTGGCCAAAAAGGGCGTATGCGTTTTTTCCTGAATATATTCAGGAAAAAACGCATACGCCCTTTTTGGCCAAGGGCATCATTGTCGTGGTTTTGCCACTTTTCCTGTGCTTTAAAGGCGATTCGAATCTCCCTCCTGAAATCTGTTTCCTGCAATTCTGCCTTGCTTTCAAATCCTCTTCGTTGCCTTCCCTCAATATATTTGTAGAAGAGAGTTATCATTTATAAGTCTGCAGGTTTGTGAATTGCAGTGCCCCTGAGCCTCATTTTTCAACTCGCGTTCTTGGGAGCTGGCCGCAAAAGCGCAGGATTGCTTCAGGCCCTATTCTGGTTCCGGGCGGCAGGCTGAGCCTGTGGTTAATTCTTCATCCTGATGGGAAAATAGAGTGACCTGTGCCTGTCCCAACACCTAGAGCTAGTCTCTCATTGGCTCCCCCTCTTCCTGTTCATGCTCAGGACAAATTGCAAACTGTACGGAACAGGAGGTTAAAGGTGCTGATTCTCCAAGGAGGGAGATTGCTAGTAAAGCGGCTGGAATGGCGAACCCGAGCACAAGGAGATGAGAAATGAGGTGCGTTTTGGAAACCTTTCCCGATCACACGTTGTACCATCTTCTGGGTTTCTCATGCATGTTTTCTATGTAGGAAGATGCCCTTGAACCTGGAGATTTCGGACCCATGGGATGGGTACCACGCAGTATTACTTTAAAGGGTCTGCGTTTGCTCACCCAACCTCACGAAACCACTCAGCCCCAAGAGTGTCCACGCTTATGTCTCAATCAGCTGTGGGTCTAGATATGGTCAATCCAGGTGGCATCACAGCCCCTGAACGAATTTTGTAAGAATTTCTCTCTCTTTCACTATCTTTGTTTCACGGGTTTTTAAAAGTAATTGATTTTTATAATGGGGATTAGCTGATTTTCACTGCTGTGTTTCTTCCGCTTTACACCCACTTGACTCACTTACAGAGAGATATCAATACATAGGTTTTAAGATTCTTACTAGTCAGATATATTCTTGAGCGGTGAATAGGGGATGTTGAGTCCAATTCACTGAGCAAAGAGTAAGTCTTGTCTATTACATATTGGGTTTATGGAACAGTATCTGAGCTAATTTAAACCCTTGTTTTATGCTTCACCCCACCTCACCTTTCCCGTTAAGCAGCCATAGTGTGTTTTCTAAACGTGTGACTCTGTTCTGTTTTGTAACTCAGTTCAAGGGCAGCGGTTTTTACATTCCCTCTATAAGTGATATCTTATTATAAGTGTCCTTTTCTCTGTGACTTATTTCACTTAGAATCGTCGTACCTAAATCTACTCATCATGCTGCTACTAGCCTTATGACGTTCATTTCATGGCTGAGTGATATTCCATTGTACATAAAGACCACAACGTCTTTATCCATTTTTCTCTTTCCTGGGATATTTAAGGTGTAATGAAGTGGAGGTTCTTGTGAACAATGCAGCCCTAAACTTTGGGGTGCTTGTGTGTTGCTGATTTTTAGATTTCCCAATTTATACGTCCATGAGTGGAAGTGCCCTATGCTCTCTAAGCTGAGTTGTTTAGATGTTTCAGGACACACCGTACACTTCTCCGGAGTGGATGTTGGCAGTTTACATCCCGCCCATCAGCGTAGCCAGGCTCCCGTTTCTCCATGGCCTGTCCTGCATTTCTGGTTTTGACACTTTATTCAGCATGGCCCTTTTGATCGATGGGAAGCGAGACTTCTCTGTAGCGCTGATTTTCCTTTCCAAGTTGCTTGGTTGGCCAGAAAGGGCGTATGCGTTTTTTCCTGAACATATTCAGGAAAAAACGCATACGCCCTTTTTGGCCAAGGGCATCATTGTCGAGGTTTTGCCGCTTTTCCTGTGCTTTAAAGGCGATTCGAATCTCCCTCCTAAAATCTGTTTCCTGCAATTCTGCCTTGCTTTCAAATCCTCTTCGTTGCCTTCCCTCAATATATTTGTGGACGAGAGTTATCATTTATAAGTCTGCAGGTTTGTGAATTGCAGTGCCCCTGAGCTCCATTTTTCAACTCGCTTTCTTGGGAGCTGGCCGCAAAAGCGCAGGATTGCTTCAGGCCCTATTGTGGTCCCGGGCGGCAGGCTGAGCCTGTGGTTAATTCTTCTTCCTGATGGGAAAATAGAGTGACCTGTGCCTGTCCCAACACCTAGAGCTAGTCTCTCATTGGTTTCCCCTCTTCCGGTTCATCCTCAGGACAAATTGCAACCTGTACGGAACAGGAGGTTAACTGTGCTGATTCTCCAAGGAGGGAGATTGCTAGTAATGCGGCTGGAATGGTGAACACGAGCACAAGGAGATGAGAAATGAGGTGCGTTTTGGAAACCTTTCCCGATCACACGGTGTCCCCTCTTCTGGGTTTCTCATGCATGTTTTCGATGTAGGAAGATGCCCTTGAACCTGGAGATTTCGGACACATGGGATGGGTACCACGCAGTATTACTTTAAAGGGTCTGCGTTTGCTCACCCAACCTCACGAAACCACTCAGCCCCAAGAGTGTCCACGCTTATGTCTCAATCAGCTGTGGGTCTAGATATGGTCAATCCAGGTGGCATCACAGCCCCTGAACGAATTTTGTAAGAATTTCTCTCTCTTTCACTATCTTTGTTTCACGGGTTTTTAAAAGTAATTGATTTTTATAATGGGGATTAGCTGATTTTCACTGCTGTGTTTCTTCCGCTTTACACCCACTTGACTCACTTACAGAGAGATATCAATACATAGGTTTTAAGATTCTTACTAGTCAGATATATTCTTGAGCGGTGAATAGGGGATGTTGAGTCCAATTCACTGAGCAAGGAGTAAGTCTTGTCTATTACATATTGGGTTTATGTAACAGTATCTGAGCTAATTTAAACCCTTGTTTTATGCTTCACCCCACCTCACCTTTCCCGTTAAGCAGCCATAGTGTGTTTTCTAAACGTTTGACTCTATTCTGTTTTGTAAATCAGTTCAAGGGTTGCGGTTTTTACATTCCTTCTATAAGTGATATCTTATGATAAGTATCTTTTTCTGTGTGACTTATTTCACTTAGAATCGTCGTACCTAAATCCACTCATCTTGCTGCTACTAGCTTTATGACGTTGATTTCATGGCTGAGTGATATTCCATTGTACATAAGGACCACAACTTCTTTATCCATTTTTCTCTTTCCTGGGATATTTAAGGTGTAACGAAGTGGAGGTTCTTGTCAACAGAGCAGCCCTATACTTTGGGGTGACTGTGTCTTGCTGATTTTTAGTTTTCCCAATTTATACGCTCATGAGTGGAAGTGCCCTATGCTCCCTAAGCTGAGTTTTTTAGATGTTTCAGGACACACCGTGCACTTCTCCAGAGTGGCTGTTGGCAATTTACATCCCGCCCAATAGCGTAGCCAGGCTCCCGTTTCTCCATGGCCTGTCCTGCATTTCTGGTTTTGACACTTTATTCACCATGGCCCTTTTGACCGATGGGAAGCGAGACGTCTTTGTAGCGCTGATTTGCCTTTCCAGGTGGCTTGGTTGGCCAAAAAGGGCGAATGCGTTTTTTCCTGAATATATTCAGGAAAAAACGCATTCGCCCTTTTTGGCCAAGGGCATCATTGTCGAGGTTTTGCGCTTTTCCTGTGCTTTAAAGGTGATTCGAATCTCCCTCCTGAAATCTGTTTCCTGCAATTCTGCCTTGCTTTCAAATCCTCTTCGTTGCCTTCCCTCAATATATTTGTGGACGAGAGTTATCATTTATAAGTCTGCAGGTTTGTGAATTGCAGTGCCCCTGAGATCCATTTTTCAACTCGCTTTCTTGGGAGCTGGCCGCAAAAGCGCAGGATTGCTTCAGGCCCTATTCTGGTACGGGGTGGCAGGCTGAGCCTGTGGTTAATTCTTCTTCCTGATGGGAAAATAGAGTGACCTGTGCCTGTCCCAACACCTAGAGCTAGTCTCTCATTGGTTCCCCCTCTTCCCATTTATCCTTAGGACAAATTGCAACCTGTACGAAACAGGAGGTTAAAGGTGCTGATTCTCCAAGGAGGGAGATTGCTGGTAAAGCGGCTGGAAAGGCGAACCCGAGCACAAGGAGATGAGAAATGAGGTGCGTTTTAGAAACCTTTCCCGATCACACGGTGTACCATCTTCTGGGTTTCTCATGCATGTTTTCGATGTAGGAAGATGCCCTTGAACCTGGAGATTTGGGACCCATGTGATGGGAACCACGCAGTATTACTTTAAAGGGTCTGCGTTTGCTCACCCAACGTGACCAAACCTCTCAGCCCCAAGAGTGTCCACCCTTATGTCTCAGTCAGCTGTGAGTCTATATGTAGTCAATCAAGGTGGCATCACAGCCCCTGAACAAATTTTGTAAGAATTTCTCTCTCTTTCACTGTCTTTGTTTCACGGGTTTTTAAAAGTAATTGATTTTTATAATGGGGTTTAGCTGCTTTTTACTGCTGTGTTTATGCCGCTTTACACTCACTTGACTCACTTACAGAGAGATATCAATACATAGATTTTAAGATTCTTACTAGTCAGATATATTCTCGGGCGGTGAATAGGGGGTGTTGAGTCCAATTCACTGAGCAAGGAGTAGGTCTTGTCTATTACATATTGGGTTTATGGAACGGTACCTGAGCCAATTTGAAACCCTTGTTTTATGCATCACCCCACCTCACCTTTCCCGTTAAGCAGCCATAGTGTGTTTTCTAAACGTGTGACTCTGTTCTGCTTTGTAATTCAGTTCAAGGGTAGCGGTTTTTACATTCCCTCTATAAGTGATATCTTATGATAAGTGTCTTTTTTCTGTGTGACTTATTTCACATAGAATCGTTGTACCAAAATCCACTCATCATGCTGCTACTAGCCTTATGACGTTGATTTCATGGCTGAGTGATATTCTATTGTACATAAGGACCACAACTTCTTTATCCATTTTTCTCTTTCCTGGGATATTTAAGGTGTAACGAAGTGGAGGTTCTTGTCAACAGAGCAGCCCTAAACTTTGTGGTGCCTGTGTCTTGCTGATTTTTAGTTTTCCCAATTTATACGCCCATGAGTGGAAGTGCCCTATGTTCTCTAAGCTGAGTTTTTTAGATGTTTCAGGACACACCGTACATTTCTCCAGAGTGGCTGTTGGCAATTTACATCCCGCCCATCACCGTAGAAAGGCTCCCATTTCTCCATGGCCTGTCCTGCATTTCTGGTTTTGACACTTTTTCAGCATGGCCCTTTTGACCGATGGGAAGCGAGACTTCTTTGTAGCGCTGATTTGCCTTTCCAGGTTGCTTGGTTGGCCAAAAAGGGCGTATGCGTTTTTTCCTGAATATATTCAGGAAAAAACGCATACGCCCTTTTTGGCCAAGGGCATCATTGTCGAGGTTTTGCCGCTTTTCCTGTGCTTTAAAGGCGATTCGAATCTCCCTCCTGAAATCTTTTTCCTGCAATTCTGCCTTGCTTTCAAATCCTCTTCGTTGCCTTCCCTCAATATATTTGTGGAAGAGAGCTATCATTTATAAGTCTGCAGGTTTGTGAATTGCAGTGCCCCTGAGCTCCATTTTTCAACTCGCTTTCTTGGGAGCTGGCCGCAAAAGCGCAGGATTGCTTCAGGCCCTAATATGGTTCCGGGCGGCAGGCTGAGCCTGTGGTTAATTCTTCTTCCTGATGGGAAAATAGAGTGACCTGTGCCTCTCCCAACACCTAGAGCTAGTCTCTCATTGGCTCCCCCTCTTCCTGTTCATCCTCAGGACAAATTGCAAACTGTACGGATCAGGAGGTTAAAGGTGCTGATTCTCCAAGGAGGGAGATTGCTAGTAAAGCGGCTGGAATGGCGAACCCGAGCACAAGGAGATGAGAAATGAGGTGCGTTTTGGAAACCTTTCCCGATCACACGGTGTACCATCTTCTGGGTTTCTCATGCATGTTTTCGATGTAGGAAGATGCCCTTGAACCTGGAGATTTGGGACCCATGGGATGGATATCACGCAGTATTACTTTAAAGGGTCTGCGTTTGCTCACCCAACCTGACCAAACCTCTCAGCCCCAAGAGTGTCCACCCTTATGTCTCAGTTAGCTGTGAGTCTATATGTGGTCAATCAAGGTGGCATCACAGCCCCTGAACAAATTTTGTAAGAATTTCTCTCTCTTTCACTGTCTTTGTTTCACGGGTTTTTAAAAGTAATTGATTTTTATAATGGGGTTTAGCTGCTTTTTACTGCTGTGTTTATGCCGCTTTACACCCACTTGACTCACTTACAGAGAGATATCAATACATAGGTTTTAAGATTCTTACTAGTCAGATATATTCTCGGGTGGTGAATAGGGGGTGTTGAGTCCAATTCACTGAGCAAGGAGTAGGTCTTGTCTATTACATATTGGGTTTATGGAACGGTACCTGAGCTAATTTGAAACCCTTGTTTTATGCATCACCCCACCTCACCTTTCCCGTTAAGCAGCCATAGTGTGTTTTCTAAACGTGTGACTCTGTTCTGCTTTGTAATTCAGTTCAAGGGTAGCGGTTTTTACATTCCCTCTATAAGTGATATCTTATGATAAGTGTCTTTTTTCTGTGTGACTTATTTCACATAGAATCGTTGTACCAAAATCCACTCATCATGCTGCTACTAGCCTTATGACGTTGATTTCATGGCTGAGTGATATTCTATTGTACATAAGGACCACAACTTCTTTATCCATTTTTCTCTTTCCTGGGATATTTAAGGTGTAACGAAGTGGAGGTTCTTGTCAACAGAGCAGCCCTAAACTTTAGGGTGCCTGTGTCTTGCTGATTTTTAGTTTTCCCAATTTATACGCCCATGAGTGGAAGTGCCCTATGCTCTCTAAGCTGAGTTCCTAAGATGTTTCAGGACACACCGTACACTTCTCCAGAGTGGCTGTTGGCAATTTACATCCCGCCCATTAGCGTAGCCAGGCTCCCGTTTCTCCATGGCCTGTCCTGCATTTCTGGTTTTGACACTTTATTCACCATGACCCTTTTGACCGATGGGAAGCGAGACGTCTTTGTAGCGCTGATTTGCCTTTCCAGGTTGCTTGGTTGGCCAAAAAGGGCGAATGCGTTTTTTCCTGAATATATTCAGGAAAAAACGCATTCGCCCTTTTTGGCCAAGGGCATCATTGTCGAGGTTTTGCGCTTTTCCTGTGCTTTAAAGGCGATTCGAATCTCCCTCCTGAAATCTGTTTCCTGCAATTCTGCCTTGCTTTCAAATCCTCTTCGTTGCCTTCCCTCAATATATTTGTGGACGAGAGTTTTCATTTATAAGTCTGCAGGTTTGTGAATTGCAGTGCCCCTGAGCTCCATTTTTCAACTCGCTTTCTTGGAAGCTGGCCGCAAAAGCGCAGGATTGCTTCAGGCCCTATTCTGGTACGGGGTGGCAGGCTGAGCCTGTGGTTAATTCTTCTTCCTGATGGGAAAATAGAGTGACCTGTGCCTGTCCCAACACCTAGAGCTAGTCTCTCATTGGTTCCCCCTCTTCCCATTTATCCTTAGGACAAATTGCAACCTGTACGAAACAGGAGGTTAAAGGTGCTGATTCTCCAAGGAGGGAGATTGCTAGTAAAGCGGCTGGAATGGCGAACCCGAGCACAAGGAGATGAGAAATGAGGTGCGTTTTGGAAACCTTTCCCGATCACACGGTGTACCATCTTCTGGGTTTCTCATGCATGTTTTCGATGTAGGAAGATGCCCTTGAACCTGGAGATTTGGGACCCATGTGATGGGAACCACGCAGTATTACTTTAAAGGGTCTGCGTTTGCTCACCCAACGTGACCAAACCTCTCAGCCCCAAGAGTGTCCACCCTTATGTCTCAATCAGCCGGGTGTCTAGATATGGTCAATCCAGGTGGCCTCACAGCCCCTGAACGAATTTTGTAAGAATTTCTCTCTCTTTCACTGTCTTTGTTTCACGGGATTTTAAAAGTAATTGATTTTTATAATGGGGTTTGCCTGCTTTTTACTGTTGTGTTTATGCCGCTTTACACCCACTTGACTCACAGAGACATATCAATACATAGGTTTTAAGATTCTTACTAGTCAGATATATTCTTGGGCGGTGAATAGGGGGTGTTGAGTCCAATTCACTGAGCAAGGAGTAGGTCTTGTCTATTACCTATTGGGTTTATGGAACGGTATCTGAGCTAATTTGAAACCCTTGTTTTATGCATCACCCCACCTCACCTTTCCCGTTAAGCAGCCATAGTGTGTTTTCTAAACGTGTGACTCTGTTTTGTTTTGTAATTCATTTCAAGGGTAGCGGTTTTTACATTCCCTCTATAAGTGATATCTTATGATAAGTGGCTTTTTCTATGTGACTTATTTCACTTAGAATCGTCGTACCTAAATCCACTCATCATGCTGCTACTAGTTTTATGACGTTGACTTCATGGCTGAGTGATATTCTATTGTATATGAAGACCACAACCTCTTTAATCATTTTTCTCTTTCCTGGGATATTTAAGGTGTAACGAAGTGGAGGTTCCTGTCAACAGAGCAGCCCTAAACTTTGGCGTGCCTGTGTCTTGCTGATTTTTAGTTTTCCCAATTTATACGCCCATGAGTGGAAGTGCCCTATGCTCTCTAAGCTGAGTTTTTTAGATGTTTCAGGACACACCGTACACTTCTCCCGAGTGGCTGTTGGCAATTTACAACCCGCCCATCAGCGTAGCCAGGCTTCCGTTTCTCCATGGCCTGTCCTGCATTTCTGATTTTGACACTTTATTCAGCATGGCCCTTTTGACCGATGGGAAGCGAGACTTCTTTGTAGCGCTGATTTGCCTTTCCAGGGTGCTTGGTTGGCCAAAAAGGGCGTATGCGTTTTTTCCTGAATATATTCAGGAAAAAACGCATACGCCCTTTTTGGCCAAGGGCATCATTGTCGAGGTTTTGGCGCTTTTCCTGTGCTTTAAAGGCGATTCGAATCTCCCTCCTGAAATCTGTTTCCTGCAATTCTTCCTTGCTTTGAAATCCTCTTCGTTGCCTTCCCTCAATATATTTGTGGACGAGAGTTATCATTTATAAGTCTGCAGGTTTGTGAATTGCAGTGCTCCTGAGCTCCATTTTTCAACTCGCTTTCTTGGGAGCTGGCCGCAAAAGCGCAGGATTGCTTCAGGCCCTATTCTGGTCCCGGGCGGCAGGCTGAGCCTGTGGTTAATACTTCTTCCTGATGGGAAAATAGAGTGACCTGTGCCTGTCCCAACACCTAGAGCTAGTCTCTCATTGGTTCCCCCTCTTCCCGTTCATCCTCAGGACAAATTGCAACGTGTACGGAACAGGAGGTTAAAGGTGCTGATTCTCCAAGGAGGGAGATTGTTAGTAAAGCGGCTGGAATGGCGAACCCGAGCACAAGGAGATGAGAAATGAGGTGCGTTTTGGAAACCTTTCCCGATCACACGGTGTACCATCTTCTGGGTTTCTCATGCATGTTTTCGATGTAGGAAGATGCCCTTCAACCTGGAGATTTGGGAATCATCGGATGGGTACCACGCAGTATTACTTTAAAGGGTCTGCGTTTCCTCACCCAACCTCACCAAACCTCTCAGCCCCAAGAGTGTCCACCCTTATGTCTCAATCAGCTGTGGGTCTAGACATGGTCAATCCAGGTGGCATCACAGCCCCTGAACGAATTTTGTAAGAATTTCTCTCTCTTTCACTGTCTTTGTTTCACGGGTTTTTAAAAGTAATTGATTTTTATAATGGGGTTTAGCTGCTTTTCACTGCTGTGTTTCTGCCGCTTTACACCCACTTGACTCACTTACAGAGGGATATCAATACATAGGTTTTAAGATTCTTACTAGTCAGATATATTCTTGGGCGGTGAATAGGGGGTGTTGAGTCCAATTCACTGAGCAAGGAGTAGGTCTTGTCTATTACCTATTGGGTTTATGGAATGGTAACTGAGCTAATTTGAAACCCTTGTTTTATTCATCACCCCACATCACCTTTCCTGTTAAGCAGCCATAGTGTGTTTTCTAAATGTGTGACTCTGCTCTGTTTTGTAATTCAGTTCAAGGGTAGCAGTTTTTACATTCCCTCTATAAGTGATATTTTATGATAAGTGCCTTTTTCTGTGTGACTTATTTCACTTAGAATCGTCTTACATAAATCCACTCAACATGCTGCTACTAATCTTATGACGTTGATTTCATGGCTGAGTGATAGTCCATGGTACATATGGACAACAACTTCTTTATCCATTTTTCTCTTTCCTGGGATATTTAAGGTGTAACGAAGTGGAGGTTGTTGTCAATAGAGCAGCCCTAAAGTTTGGAGTGCCTGTGTCTTGCTGATTTTTAATTTTCCCAATTTATACGCCCATGAGTGGAAGTGCCCTATGCTCTCTAAGCTGAGTTTTTTAGGTGTTTCAGGACACACCGTACACTTCTCCCGAGTGGCTGTTGTCAATTTACATCGCGCCCATCAGCGTAGCAAGGCTCCCGTTTCTCCATGGCCTGTCCTGCATTTCTGGTTTTGACACTTTATTCCTCAGGACCCTTTTGACCGATGGGAAGCGAGACTTATTTGTAGCGCTGATTTGCCTTTCCACGGTGCTTGGTTGGCCAAAAAGGGCGTCTGCGTTTTTTCCTGAATATATTCAGGAAAAAACGCAGACGCCCTTTTTGGACAAGGGCATCATTGTCGAGGTTTTGCCGCTTTTCCTGTGCTTTAAAGGCGATTCCAATCTCCCTCCTGAAATCTGTTTCCTGCAATTCTGCCTTGCTTTCCCATCCTCTTCGCTGCCTTCCCTCAATATATTTGTGGACGAGAGTTATCATTTATAAGTCTGCAGTTTTGTGAATTACAGTGCCCCTGAGCTCCATTTTTCAACTCACTTTCTAGGGAGCTGGCCGCAAAAGCGCAGGATTGCTTCAGGCCCTATTCTGGTCCCGGGCGGCAGGCTGAGCCTGTGGTTAATTCTTCTTCCTGATGGGAAAATAGAGTGACCTGTGCCTGTCCCAACACCTAGAGCTAGTCTCTCATTGGTTCCCCCTCTTCCCGTTCATCCTCAGGACAAATTGCAACCTGTACGGAACAGGAGGTTAAAGGTGCTTATTCTCCAAGGAGGGAGATTGCTAGTAAAGCGGCTGGAATGGCGAACCTGAGCACAAGGAGATGAGAAATGAGGTGCGTTTTGGAATCCTTTCCCGATCACACGGTGTACCATCTTCTGGGTTTCTCATGCATGTTTTCGATGTAGGAAGATGCCCTTGAACCTGGAGATTTGGGACCCATGGGATGGATACCATGCAGTATTACTTTAAAGGGTCTGCGTTTCCTCACCCAAACTCACCAAACCTCTCAGCCCCTAGAGTGTCCACCCTTATGTCTCAATCAGCTGTGGGTCTAGATATGGTCAATCCAGGTGGCATCACAGCCCGTGAACGAATTTTGTAAGAATTTCTCTCTCTTTCACTGTCTTTGTTTCACGGGTTTTTAAAAGTAATTGATTTTTATAATGGGGTTTAAATGCTTTTTACTGCTGTGTTTATGCCGCTTTACACCCACTTGACTCACTTACAGAGAGATATCAATACATAGGTTTTACGATTCTTACTAGTCAGATATATTCTTGGGAGGTGAATAGGGGGTGTTGAGTCCAATTCACTGAGCAAGGAGTACGTCTTGTCTATTACATATTGGGTTTATGGAACGGTATCTGAGCTCATTTGAAACCCTTGTTTTATGCATCACCACACCTCACCTTTCCCGTTAAGCAGCCATAGTGTGTTTTCTAAACGTGTGACTCTGTTCTGTTTTTTAATTCATTTCAAGGGTAGCGGTTTTTACATTCCCTCTATAAGTGATATCTTATGATAAGTGTCTTTTTCTGTGTGACTTATTTTACTTACAATCGTCGTACCTAAATCCAATCATCATGCTGCTACTAGCCTTATGACGTTGATTTCATGGCTGAGTGATATTCCATTGTACATAAGGACCACAACTTCTTTATCCATTTTTCTCTTTCCTGGGATATTTAAGGTGTAACGAAGTGGAGGTTCTTGTCAACAGAGCAGCCCTAAACTTTGGGGTGCCTGTGTCTTGCTGATTTTTAGTTTTCCCAATTTATACGCCCATGAGTGGAAGTGCCCTATGCTCTCTAAGCTGAGTTTTTTAGATGTTTCAGGACACACCGTACACTTCTCCAGAGTGGCTGTTGGCAATTTACATCCCGCCCATCAGCGTAGCCAGGCTCCCGTTTCTCCATGGCCTGTCCTGCATTTCTGGTTTTGACACTTTATTCACCATGGCCCTTTTGACCGATGGGAAGCGAGACTTCTTTGTAGCGCTGATTTGCCTTTCCAGGTTGCTTGGTTGGCCAAAAAGGGCGTATGCGTTTTTTCCTGAATATATTCAGGAAAAAACGCATACGCCCTTTTTGGCCAAGGGCATCATTGTCGAGGTTTTGCCGCCTTTCCTGTGCTTTAAAGGCGATTCGAATCTCCCTACTGAAATCTGTTTCCTGCAATTCTGCCTTGCTTTCAAATCCTCTTCGTTACCTTTCCTCAATATATTTGTGGACGAGAGTGATCATTTATAAGTCTGCAGGTTTGTGAATTGCAGTGCCCTTGAGCTCCATTTTCCACTAGCTTTCTTGGGAGCTGGCCGCAACAGCGCAGGATTGCTTCAGGCCCTATTCTGGTTCCGGGCGGCAGGCTGAGCCTGTAGTTAATTCTTCTTCCTGATGGGAAAATAGAGTGACCTGTGCCTGTCCCAACACCTAGAGCTAGTCTCTCATTGGTTCCCCCTCTTCCCGTTCATCCTCAGGACAAATTGCAACCTGTACGGAACAGGAGGTTAAAGGTGCTGATTCTCCAAGGAGGGAGATTGTTAGTAAAGCGGCTGGATAGGCGAACCCGAGCACAAGGAGATGAGAAATGAGGTGCGTTTTGGAAACCTTTCCCGATCACACGGTGTACCATCTTCTGGGTTTCTCATGCATGTTTTCGATGTAGGAAGATGCCCTTCAACCTGGAGATTTGGGAATCATCGGATGGGTACCACGCAGTATTCCTTTAAAGGGTCTGCGTTTCCTCACCCAAACTCACCAAACCTCTCAGCCCCTAGAGTGTCCACCCTTATGTCTCAATCAGCTGTGGGTCTAGATATGGTCAATCCAGGTGGCATCACAGCCCCTGAACGAATTTTGTAAGAATTTCTCTCTCTTTCACTGTCTTTGTTTCACGGGTTTTTAAAAGTAATTGATTTTTATAATGGGGCTTAACTGCTTTTTACTGCTGTGTTTATGCCGCTTTACACCCACTTGACTCACTTACAGAGAGATATCAATACATAGGTTTTAAGATTCTTACTAGTCAGATATATTCTTGGGAGGTGAATAGGGGGTGTTGAGTCCAATTCACTGATCAAGGAGTAGGTCTTGTCTATTACATATTGGGTTTATGGAACGGTATCTGAGCTCATTTGAAACCCTTGTTTTATGCATCACCACACCTCACCTTTCCCGTTAAGCAGCCATAGTGTGTTTTCTAAACGTGTGACTCTGTTCTGTTTTGTAATTCAGTTCAAGGGTAGCGGTTTTTACATTCCCTCTATAAGTGATATCTTATGATAAGTGTCTTTTTCTGTGTGACTTATTTCACTTAGAATCGTCGTACCTAAATCCACTCATCATGCTGCTACTAGCCTTATGACGTTGATTTCATGGCTGAGTGATATTCCATTGTACAAAAGGACCACAACTTCTTTATCCATTTTTCTCTTTCCTGGGATATTTAAGGTGTAACGAAGTGGAGGTTCTTGTCAACAGAGCAGCCCTAAACTTTGGGGTGCCTGTGTCTTGCTGATATTTAGTTTTCCCAATTTATACGCCCATGAGTGGAAGTGCCCTATGCTCTCTAAGCTGAGTTTTTTAGATGTTTCAGGACACACCGTACACTTCTCCAGAGTGGCTGTTGGCAATTTACATCCCGCCCATCAGCGTAGCCAGGCTCCCGTTTCTCCATGGCCTGTCCTGCATTTCTGGTTTTGACACTTTATTCAGCATGGCCCTTTTGACCGATGGGAAGCGAGCCTTCTTTGTAGCGCTGATTTGCCTTTCCAGGTTGCTTGGTTGGCCAAAAAGGGCATATGCGTTTTTTCCTGAATATATTCAGGAAAAAACGCATATGCCCTTTTTGGCCAAGGGCATCATTGTCGAGGTTTTGCCGCTTTTCCTGTGCTTTAAAGGCGATTCGAATCTCCCTCCTGAAATCTGTTTCCTGCAATTCTTCCTTGCTTTCCAATGCTCTTCGTTGCCTTCCCTCAATATATTTGTGGACGAGAGTTATCATTTATAAGTCTGCAGGTTTGTGAATTGCAGTGCCCCTGAGCTCCATTTTTCAACTCGCTTTCTTGGGAGCTGGCCGCAACAGCGCAGGATTGCTTCAGGCCCTATTCTGGTCCCGGGAGGCAGGCTGAGTCTGTGGTTAATTCTTCTTCCTGATGGGAAAGTAGAGTGACCTGTGCCTGTCCCAACACCTAGAGCTAGTCTCTCATTGGTTCCCCCTCTTCCCGTTCATCCTCAGGACAAATTGCAACCTGTACGGAACAGGAGGTTAAAGGTGCTGATTCTCCAAGGAGGGAGATTGTTAGTAAAGCGGCTGGAAGGGCGAACCCGAGCACAAGGAGATGAGAAATGAGGTGCGTTTTGGAAACCTTTCCTGATCACACGGTGTACCATCTTCTGGGTTTCTCATGCATGTTTTCGATGTAGGAAGATGCCCTTCAACCTGGAGATTTGGGAATCATCGGATGGGTACCACGCAGTATTACTTTAAAGGGTCTGCGTTTCCTCACCCAACCTCACCAAACCTCTCAGCCCCAAGAGTGTCCACCCTTATGTCTCAATCAGCTGTGGGTCTAGACATGGTTAATCCAGGTGGCATCACAGCCCCTGAACGAATTTTGTAAGAATTTCTCTCTCTTTCACTGTCTTTGTTTCATGGGTTTTTAAAAGTAATTGATTTTTATAATGGGGTTTAGCTGCTCTTCACTGCTGCGTTTCTGCCGCTTTACACCCACTTGACTCACTTACAGAGATGTATCAATACATAGGTTTTAAGATTCTTACTAGTCAGATATATTCTTGGGCGGTGAGTAGGGTGTGTTGAGTCCAATTCACTGAGCAAGGAGTAGGTCTTGTCTATTACCTATTGGGTTTATGGAACGGTATCTGAGCTAATTTGAAACCCTTCTTTTATGCATCACCCCACCTCACCTTTCCCGTTAAGCAGCCATGGTGTGTTTTCTAAACGAGTGACTCTGTTCTGTTTTGTAATTCAGTTCAAGGGTAGCGGTTTTTACATTCCCTCTATAAGTGATATCTTATGATAAGTGTCTTTTTCTGTGTGACTTATTTCACTTAGAATTGTCGTACCTAAATCCACTCGTCATGCTGCTACTAGCCTTATGACGTTGATTTCATGGCTCAGTGATATTCCATTGTACATAAGGACCACAACTTCTTTATCCATTTTTCTCTTTCCTGGGATATTTAAGGTGTAACGAAGTGGAGGTTCTTGTCAACAGATCAGCCCTAAACTTTGGGGTGCCTGTGTCTTGCTGATTTTTAGTTTTCCCAATTTATACGCCCATGAGTGGAAGTGCCCTATGCTCTCTAAGCTGAGTTTTTTAGAGGTTTCAGGACACACCGTACACTTCTCCAGAGTGGCTGTTGGCAATTTACATCCCGCCCATCAGCGTAGCCAGGCTCCCGTTTCTCCGTGGCCTGTCCTGCATTTCTGGTTTTGACACTTTATTCAGCATGGCCCTTTTGACCGATGGGAAGCGAGACTTCTTTGTAGCGCTGATTTGCCTTTCCAGGTTGCTTGGTTGGCCAAAAAGGGCGTATGCGTTTTTTCCTGAATATATTCAGGAAAAAACGCATACGCCCTTTTTGGCCAAGGGCATCATTGTCGAGGTTTTGCCGCTTTTCCTGTGCTTTAAAGGCGATTCGAATCTCCCTCCTGAAATCTGTTTCCTGCAATTCTTCCTTGCTTTCCAATCCTCTTCGTTGCCTTCCCTCAATATATTTGTGGACGAGAGTTATCATTTATAAGTCTGCAGGTTTGTGAATTGCAGTGCCCCTGAGCTCCATTTTTCAACTCGCTTTCTTGGGAGCTGGCCGCAAAAGCGCAGGATTGCTTCAGGCCCTATTCTGGTCCCGGGCGGCAGGCTGAGCCTGTGGTTAATTCTTCTTCCTGATGGGAAAGTAGAGTGACCTGTGCCTGTCGCAACACCTAGAGCTAGTCTCTCATTGCTTCCCACTCTTCCCGTTCGTCGTCAGGACAAATTGCAACCTGTACGGAACAGGAGGTTAAAGGTGCTGATTCTCCAAGGAGGGAGATTGCTAGTAAAGCGGCTGGAATGGCGAACCCGAGCACAAGGAGATGAGAAATGAGGTGCGTTTTGGAAACCTTTCCCGATCACACGGTGTACCATCTTCTGGGTTTCTCATGCATGTTTTTGATGTAGGAAGATGCCCTTGAACCTGGAGATTTGGGACCCATGGGATGGGTACCACGCAGTATTACTTTAAAGGGTCTGCGTTTCCTCACCCAACCTCACCATACCTCTCAGCCCCAAGAGTGTCCACGCTTATGTCTCAATCAGCTGTGGGTCTAGATATGGTCAATCCAGGTGGCATCACAGCCCCTGAACGAATTTTGTAAGAATTTCTCTTTCACTGTCTTTGTTTCACGGGTTTTTAAAAGTAATTGATTTTTATAATGGGGTTTAGCTGCTTTTTACTGCTGTGTTTACGCCGCTTTACACTCACTTGACTCACTTACAGAGAGATATCAATACATAGGTTTTAACATTCTTACTAGTCTGATATATTCTTGGGCGGTGAATAGGGGGTGTTGAGTCCACATCACTGAGCAAGGAGTGGGTCTTGTCTATTACATATTGGGTTTATGGAACGGTATCTGAGCTAATTTGAAACCCTTGTTTTATGCATCACCCCACCTCACCTTTCCCGTTAAGCAGCCATAGTGTGTTTTCTAAACGTGGGACTCTGTTCTGTTTTGTAATTCAGTTCAAGGGTAGCGGTTTTTACATACCCTCTATAAGTGATATCTTATGATAAGTGTCTTTTTCTGTGTGACTTATTTCACTTAGAATCGTCGTACCTAAATCCACTCATCATGCTGCTACTAGCCTTATGACGTTGATTTCATGGCTGAGTGATATTCCATTGTCCAAAAGGACCACAACTTCTTTATCCTTTTTTCTCTTTCCTGGGATATTTAAGGTGTAACGAAGTGGAGGTTCTTGTCAACAGAGCAGCCCTAAACTTTGGGGTGCCTGTGTCTTGCTGATTTTTAGTTTTCCCAATTTATAGGCCCATGAGTGGAAGTGCCCTATGCTCTCTAAGCTGAGTTTTTTAGATGTTTCAGGACACACCGTACACTTCTCCAGAGTGGCTGTTGGCAATTTACATCCCGCCCATCAGCGTAGCCAGGCTCCCGTTTCTCCGTGGCCTGTCCTGCATTTCTGGTTTTGACACTTTATTCAGCATGGCCCTTTTGACCGATGGGAAGCGAGACTTCTTTGTAGCGCTGATTTGCCTTTCCAGGTTGCTTGGTTGGCCAAAAAGGGCGTATGCGTTTTTTCCTGAATATATTCAGGAAAAAACGCATACGCCCTTTTTGGCCAAGGGCATCATTGTCGAGGTTTTGCCGCTTTTCCTGTGCTTTAAAGGCGATTCGAATCTCCCTCCTGAAATCTGTTTCCTGCAATTCTTCCTTGCTTTCCAATCCTCTTCGTTGCCTTCCCTCAATATATTTGTGGACGAGAGTTATCATTTATAAGTCTGCAGGTTTGTGAATTGCAGTGCCCCTGAGCTCCATTTTTCAACTCGCTTTCTTGGGAGCTGGCCGCAAAAGCGCAGGATTGCTTCAGGCCCTATTCTGGTCCCGGGCGGCAGGCTGAGCCTGTGGTTAATTCTTCTTCCTGATGGGAAAGTAGAGTGACCTGTGCCTGTCGCAACACCTAGAGCTAGTCTCTCATTGCTTCCCACTCTTCCCGTTCGTCGTCAGGACAAATTGCAACCTGTACGGAACAGGAGGTTAAAGGTGCTGATTCTCCAAGGAGGGAGATTGCTAGTAAAGCGGCTGGAATGGCGAACCCGAGCACAAGGAGATGAGAAATGAGGTGCGTTTTGGAAACCTTTCCCGATCACACGGTGTACCATCTTCTGGGTTTCTCATGCATGTTTTTGATGTAGGAAGATGCCCTTGAACCTGGAGATTTGGGACCCATGGGATGGGTACCACGCAGTATTACTTTAAAGGGTCTGCGTTTCCTCACCCAACCTCACCATACCTCTCAGCCCCAAGAGTGTCCACGCTTATGTCTCAATCAGCTGTGGGTCTAGATATGGTCAATCCAGGTGGCATCACAGCCCCTGAACGAATTTTGTAAGAATTTCTCTTTCACTGTCTTTGTTTCACGGGTTTTTAAAAGTAATTGATTTTTATAATGGGGTTTAGCTGCTTTTTACTGCTGTGTTTACGCCGCTTTACACTCACTTGACTCACTTACAGAGAGATATCAATACATAGGTTTTAACATTCTTACTAGTCAGATATATTCTTGGGCGGTGAATAGGGGGTGTTGAGTCCACATCACTGAGCAAGGAGTGGGTCTTGTCTATTACATATTGGGTTTATGGAACGGTATCTGAGCTAATTTGAAACCCTTGTTTTATGCATCACCCCACCTCACCTTTCCCGTTAAGCAGCCATAGTGTGTTTTCTAAACGTGGGACTCTGTTCTGTTTTGTAATTCAGTTCAAGGGTAGCGGTTTTTACATACCCTCTATAAGTGATATCTTATGATAAGTGTCTTTTTCTGTGTGACTTATTTCACTTAGAATCGTCGTACCTAAATCCACTCATCATGCTGCTACTAGCCTTATGACGTTGATTTCATGGCTGAGTGATATTCCATTGTCCAAAAGGACCACAACTTCTTTATCCTTTTTTCTCTTTCCTGGGATATTTAAGGTGTAACGAAGTGGAGGTTCTTGTCAACAGAGCAGCCCTAAACTTTGGGGTGCCTGTGTCTTGCTGATTTTTAGTTTTCCCAATTTATAGGCCCATGAGTGGAAGTGCCCTATGCTCTCTAAGCTGAGTTTTTTAGATGTTTCAGGACACACCGTACACTTCTCCAGAGTGGCTGTTGGCAATTTACATCCCGCCCATCAGCGTAGCCAGGCTCCCGTTTCTCCGTGGCCTGTCCTGCATTTCTGGTTTTGACACTTTATTCAGCATGGCCCTTTTGACCGATGGGAAGCGAGACTTCTTTGTAGCGCTGATTTGCCTTTCCAGGTTGCTTGGTTGGCCAAAAAGGGCGTATGCGTTTTTTCCTGAATATATTCAGGAAAAAACGCATACGCCCTTTTTGGCCAAGGGCATCATTGTCGAGGTTTTGCCGCTTTTCCTGTGCTTTAAAGGCGATTCGAATCTCCCTCCTGAAATCTGTTTCCTGCAATTCTTCCTTGCTTTCCAATCCTCTTCGTTGCCTTCCCTCAATATATTTGTGGACGAGAGTTATCATTTATAAGTCTGCAGGTTTGTGAATTGCAGTGCCCCTGAGCTCCATTTTTCAACTCGCTTTCTTGGGAGCTGGCCGCAAAAGCGCAGGATTGCTTCAGGCCCTATTCTGGTCCCGGGCGGCAGGCTGAGCCTGTGGTTAATTCTTCTTCCTGATGGGAAAGTAGAGTGACCTGTGCCTGTCGCAACACCTAGAGCTAGTCTCTCATTGCTTCCCACTCTTCCCGTTCGTCGTCAGGACAAATTGCAACCTGTACGGAACAGGAGGTTAAAGGTGCTGATTCTCCAAGGAGGGAGATTGCTAGTAAAGCGGCTGGAATGGCGAACCCGAGCACAAGGAGATGAGAAATGAGGTGCGTTTTGGAAACCTTTCCCGATCACACGGTGTACCATCTTCTGGGTTTCTCATGCATGTTTTTGATGTAGGAAGATGCCCTTGAACCTGGAGATTTGGGACCCATGGGATGGGTACCACGCAGTATTACTTTAAAGGGTCTGCGTTTCCTCACCCAACCTCACCATACCTCTCAGCCCCAAGAGTGTCCACGCTTATGTCTCAATCAGCTGTGGGTCTAGATATGGTCAATCCAGGTGGCATCACAGCCCCTGAACGAATTTTGTAAGAATTTCTCTTTCACTGTCTTTGTTTCACGGGTTTTTAAAAGTAATTGATTTTTATAATGGGGTTTAGCTGCTTTTTACTGCTGTGTTTACGCCGCTTTACACTCACTTGACTCACTTACAGAGAGATATCAATACATAGGTTTTAACATTCTTACTAGTCAGATATATTCTTGGGCGGTGAATAGGGGGTGTTGAGTCCACATCACTGAGCAAGGAGTGGGTCTTGTCTATTACATATTGGGTTTATGGAACAGTATCTGAGCTAATTTGAAACCCTTGTTTTATGCATCACCCCACCTCACCTTTCCCGTTAAGCAGCCATAGTGTGTTTTCTAAACGTGGGACTCTGTTCTGTTTTGTAATTCAGTTCAAGGGTAGCGGTTTTTACATACCCTCTATAAGTGATATCTTATGATAAGTGTCTTTTTCTGTGTGACTTATTTCACTTAGAATCGTCGTACCTAAATCCACTCATCATGCTGCTACTAGCCTTATGACGTTGATTTCATGGCTGAGTGATATTCCATTGTCCAAAAGGACCACAACTTCTTTATCCTTTTTTCTCTTTCCTGGGATATTTAAGGTGTAATGAAGTGGAGGTTCTTGTCAACAGAGCAGCCCTAAACTTTGGGGTGCCTGTGTCTTGCTGATTTTTAGTTTTCCCAATTTATAGGCCCATGAGTGGAAGTGCCCTATGCTCTCTAAGCTGAGTTTTTTAGATGTTTCAGGACACACCGTACACTTCTCCAGAGTGGCTGTTGGCAATTTACATCCCGCCCATCAGCGTAGCCAGGCTCCCGTTTCTCCGTGGCCTGTCCTGCATTTCTGGTTTTGACACTTTATTCAGCATGGCCCTTTTGACCGATGGGAAGCGAGACTTCTTTGTAGCGCTGATTTGCCTTTCCAGGTTGCTTGGTTGGCCAAAAAGGGCGTATGCGTTTTTTCCTGAATATATTCAGGAAAAAACGCATACGCCCTTTTTGGCCAAGGGCATCATTGTCGAGGTTTTGCCGCTTTTCCTGTGCTTTAAAGGCGATTCGAATCTCCCTCCTGAAATCTGTTTCCTGCAATTCTTCCTTGCTTTCCAATCCTCTTCGTTGCCTTCCCTCAATATATTTGTGGACGAGAGTTATCATTTATAAGTCTGCAGGTTTGTGAATTGCAGTGCCCCTGAGCTCCATTTTTCAACTCGCTTTCTTGGGAGCTGGCCGCAAAAGCGCAGGATTGCTTCAGGCCCTATTCTGGTCCCGGGCGGCAGGCTGAGCCTGTGGTTAATTCTTCTTCCTGATGGGAAAGTAGAGTGACCTGTGCCTGTCGCAACACCTAGAGCTAGTCTCTCATTGCTTCCCACTCTTCCCGTTCGTCGTCAGGACAAATTGCAACCTGTACGGAACAGGAGGTTAAAGGTGCTGATTCTCCAAGGAGGGAGATTGCTAGTAAAGCGGCTGGAATGGCGAACCCGAGCACAAGGAGATGAGAAATGAGGTGCGTTTTGGAAACCTTTCCCGATCACACGGTGTACCATCTTCTGGGTTTCTCATGCATGTTTTTGATGTAGGAAGATGCCCTTGAACCTGGAGATTTGGGACCCATGGGATGGGTACCACGCAGTATTACTTTAAAGGGTCTGCGTTTCCTCACCCAACCTCACCATACCTCTCAGCCCCAAGAGTGTCCACGCTTATGTCTCAATCAGCTGTGGGTCTAGATATGGTCAATCCAGGTGGCATCACAGCCCCTGAACGAATTTTGTAAGAATTTCTCTTTCACTGTCTTTGTTTCACGGGTTTTTAAAAGTAATTGATTTTTATAATGGGGTTTAGCTGCTTTTTACTGCTGTGTTTACGCCGCTTTACACTCACTTGACTCACTTACAGAGAGATATCAATACATAGGTTTTAACATTCTTACTAGTCAGATATATTCTTGGGCGGTGAATAGGGGGTGTTGAGTCCACATCACTGAGCAAGGAGTGGGTCTTGTCTATTACATATTGGGTTTATGGAACGGTATCTGAGCTAATTTGAAACCCTTGTTTTATGCATCACCCCACCTCACCTTTCCCGTTAAGCAGCCATAGTGTGTTTTCTAAACGTGGGACTCTGTTCTGTTTTGTAATTCAGTTCAAGGGTAGCGGTTTTTACATACCCTCTATAAGTGATATCTTATGATAAGTGTCTTTTTCTGTGTGACTTATTTCACTTAGAATCGTCGTACCTAAATCCACTCATCATGCTGCTACTAGCCTTATGACGTTGATTTCATGGCTGAGTGATATTCCATTGTCCAAAAGGACCACAACTTCTTTATCCTTTTTTCTCTTTCCTGGGATATTTAAGGTGTAACGAAGTGGAGGTTCTTGTCAAGAGAGCAGCCCTAAACTTTGGGGTGCCTGTGTCTTGCTGATTTTTAGTTTTCCCAATTTATAGGCCCATGAGTGGAAGTGCCCTATGCTCTCTAAGCTGAGTTTTTTAGATGTTTCAGGACACACCGTACACTTCTCCAGAGTGGCTGTTGGCAATTTACATCCCGCCCATCAGCGTAGCCAGGCTCCCGTTTCTCCGTGGCCTGTCCTGCATTTCTGGTTTTGACACTTTATTCAGCATGGCCCTTTTGACCGATGGGAAGCGAGACTTCTTTGTAGCGCTGATTTGCCTTTCCAGGTTGCTTGGTTGGCCAAAAAGGGCGTATGCGTTTTTTCCTGAATATATTCAGGAAAAAACGCATACGCCCTTTTTGGCCAAGGGCATCATTGTCGAGGTTTTGCCGCTTTTCCTGTGCTTTAAAGGCGATTCGAATCTCCCTCCTGAAATCTGTTTCCTGCAATTCTTCCTTGCTTTCCAATCCTCTTCATTGCCTTCCCTCAATATATTTGTGGACGAGAGTTATCATTTATAAGTCTGCAGGTTTGTGAATTTCAGTGCCCCTGAGCTCCATTTTTCAACTCGCTTTCTTGGGAGCTGGCCGCAAAAGCGCAGGATTGCTTCAGGCCCTATTCTGGTCCCGGGCGGCAGGCTGAGCCTGTGGTTAATTCTTCTTCCTGATGGGAAAGTAGAGTGACCTGTGCCTGTCGCAACACCTAGAGCTAGTCTCTCATTGCTTCCCACTCTTCCCGTTCGTCGTCAGGACAAATTGCAACCTGTACGGAACAGGAGGTTAAAGGTGCTGATTCTCCAAGGAGGGAGATTGCTAGTAAAGCGGCTGGAATGGCGAACCCGAGCACAAGGAGATGAGAAATGAGGTGCGTTTTGGAAACCTTTCCCGATCACACGGTGTACCATCTTCTGGGTTTCTCATGCATGTTTTTGATGTAGGAAGATGCCCTTGAACCTGGAGATTTGGGACCCATGGGATGGGTACCACGCAGTATTACTTTAAAGGGTCTGCGTTTCCTCACCCAACCTCACCATACCTCTCAGCCCCAAGAGTGTCCACGCTTATGTCTCAATCAGCTGTGGGTCTAGATATGGTCAATCCAGGTGGCATCACAGCCCCTGAACGAATTTTGTAATAATTTCTCTCTCTTTCACTGTCTTTGTTTCATGGGTTTTTAAAAGTAATTGATTTTTATAATGGGGTTTAGCTGCTCTTCACTGCTGCGTTTCTGCCGCTTTACACCCACTTGACTCACTTACAGAGAGATATCAATACATAGGTTTTAAGATTCTTACTAGTCAGATATATTCTTGGGCGGTGAGTAGGGTGTGTTGAGTCCAATTCACTGAGCAAGGAGTAGGTCTTGTCTATTACCTATTGGGTTTATGGAACGGTATCTGAGCTAATTTGAAACCCTTCTTTTATGCATCACCCCACCTCACCTTTCCCGTTAAGCAGCCATGGTGTGTTTTCTAAACGAGTGACTCTGTTCTGTTTTGTAATTCAGTTCAAGGGTAGCGGTTTTTACATTCCCTCTATAAGTGATATCTTATGATAAGTGTCTTTTTCTGTGTGACTTATTTCACTTAGAATTGTCGTACCTAAATCCACTCGTCATGCTGCTACTAGCCTTATGACGTTGATTTCATGGCTCAGTGATATTCCATTGTACATAAGGACCACAACTTCTTTATCCATTTTTCTCTTTCCTGGGATATTTAAGGTGTAACGAAGTGGAGGTTCTTGTCAACAGATCAGCCCTAAACTTTGGGGTGCCTGTGTCTTGCTGATTTTTAGTTTTCCCAATTTATATGCCCATGAGTGGAAGTGCCCTATGCTCTCTAAGCTGAGTTTTTTAGAGGTTTCAGGACACACCGTACACTTCTCCAGAGTGGCTGTTGGCAATTTACATCCCGCCCATCAGCGTAGCCAGGCTCCCGTTTCTCCGTGGCCTGTCCTGCATTTCTGGTTTTGACACTTTATTCAGCATGGCCCTTTTGACCGATGGGAAGCGAGACTTCTTTGTAGCGCTGATTTGCCTTTCCAGGTTGCTTGGTTGGCCAAAAAGGGCGTATGCGTTTTTTCCTGAATATATTCAGGAAAAAACGCATACGCCCTTTTTGGCCAAGGGCATCATTGTCGAGGTTTTGCCGCTTTTCCTGTGCTTTAAAGGCGATTCGAATCTCCCTCCTGAAATCTGTTTCCTGCAATTCTTCCTTGCTTTCCAATCCTCTTCGTTGCCTTCCCTCAATATATTTGTGGACGAGAGTTATCATTTATAAGTCTGCAGGTTTGTGAATTGCAGTGCCCCTGAGCTCCATTTTTCAACTCGCTTTCTTGGGAGCTGGCCGCAAAAGCGCAGGATTGCTTCAGGCCCTATTCTGGTCCCGGGCGGCAGGCTGAGCCTGTGGTTAATTCTTCTTCCTGATGGGAAAGTAGAGTGACCTGTGCCTGTCGCAACACCTAGAGCTAGTCTCTCATTGCTTCCCACTCTTCCCGTTCGTCGTCAGGACAAATTGCAACCTGTACGGAACAGGAGGTTAAAGGTGCTGATTCTCCAAGGAGGGAGATGGCTAGTAAAGCGGCTGGAATGGCGAACCCGAGCACAAGGAGATGAGAAATGAGGTGCGTTTTGGAAACCTTTCCCGATCACACGGTGTACCATCTTCTGGGTTTCTCATGCATGTTTTTGATGTAGGAAGATGCCCTTGAACCTGGAGATTTGGGACCCATGGGATGGGTACCACGCAGTATTACTTTAAAGTGTCTGCGTTTCCTCACCCAACCTCACCATACCTCTCAGCCCCAAGAGTGTCCACGCTTATGTCTCAATCAGCTGTGGGTCTAGATATGGTCAATCCAGGTGGCATCACAGCCCCTGAACGAATTTTGTAAGAATTTCTCTTTCACTGTCTTTGTTTCCCGGGTTTTTAAAAGTAATTGATTTTTATAATGGGGTTTAGCTGCTTTTTACTGCTGTGTATACGCCGCTTTACACTCACTTGACTCACTTACAGAGAGATATCAATACATAGGTTTTAACATTCTTACTAGTCAGATATATTCTTGGGCGGTGAATAGGGGGTGTTGAGTCCAAATCACTGAGCAAGGAGTGGGTCTTGTCTATTACATATTGGGTTTATGGAACGGTATCTGAGCTAATTTGAAACCCTTGTTTTATGCATCACCCCACCTCACCTTTCCCGTTAAGCAGCCATAGTGTGTTTTCTAAACGTGGGACTCTGTTCTGTTTTGTAATTCAGTTCAAGGGTAGCGGTTTTTACATACCCTCTTTAAGTGATATCTTATGATAAGTGTCTTTTTCTGTGTGACTTATTTCACTTAGAATCGTCGTACCTAAATCCACTCATCATGCTGCTACTAGCCTTATGACGTTGATTTCATGGCTGAGTGATATTCCATTGTCCAAAAGGACCACAACTTCTTTATCCTTTTTTCTCTTTCCTGGGATATTTAAGGTGTAACGAAGTGGAGGTTCTTGTCAACAGAGCAGCCCTAAACTTTGGGGTGCCTGTGTCTTGCTGATTTTTAGTTTTCCCAATTTATACGCCCATGAGTGGAAGTGCCCTATGCTCTCTAAGCTGAGTTTTTTAGATGTTTCAGGACACACCGTACACTTCTCCAGAGTGGCTGTTGGCAATTTACATCCCGCCCATCAGCGTAGCCAGGCTCCCGTTTCTCCGTGGCCTGTCCTGCATTTCTGGTTTTGACACTTTATTCAGCATGGCCCTTTTGACCGATGGGAAGCGAGACTTCTTTGTAGCGCTGATTTGCCTTTCCAGGTTGCTTGGTTGGCCAAAAAGGGCGTATGCGTTTTTTCCTGAATATATTCAGGAAAAAACGCATACGCCCTTTTTGGCCAAGGGCATCATTGTCGAGGTTTTGCCGCTTTTCCTGTGCTTTAAAGGCGATTCGAATCTCCCTCCTGAAATCTGTTTCCTGCAATTCTTCCTTGCTTTCCAATCCTCTTCGTTGCCTTCCCTCAATATATTTGTGGACGAGAGTTATCATTTATAAGTCTGCAGGTTTGTGAATTGCAGTGCCCCTGAGCTCCATTTTTCAACTCGCTTTCTTGGGAGCTGGCCGCAAAAGCGCAGGATTGCTTCAGGCCCTATTCTGGTCCCGGGCGGCAGGCTGAGCCTGTGGTTAATTCTTCTTCCTGATGGGAAAGTAGAGTGACCTGTGCCTGTCGCAACACCTAGAGCTAGTCTCTCATTGCTTCCCACTCTTCCCGTTCGTCGTCAGGACAAATTGCAACCTGTACGGAACAGGAGGTTAAAGGTGCTGATTCTCCAAGGAGGGAGATTGCTAGTAAAGCGGCTGGAATGGCGAACCCGAGCACAAGGAGATGAGAAATGAGGTGCGTTTTGGAAACCTTTCCCGATCACACGGTGTACCATCTTCTGGGTTTCTCATGCATGTTTTTGATGTAGGAAGATGCCCTTGAACCTGGAGATTTGGGACCCATGGGATGGGTACCACGCAGTATTACTTTAAAGGGTCTGCGTTTCCTCACCCAACCTCACCATACCTCTCAGCCCCAAGAGTGTCCACGCTTATGTCTCAATCAGCTGTGGGTCTAGATATGGTCAATCCAGGTGGCATCACAGCCCCTGAACGAATTTTGTAAGAATTTCTCTTTCACTGTCTTTGTTTCACGGGTTTTTAAAAGTAATTGATTTTTATAATGGGGTTTAGCTGCTTTTTACTGCTGTGTTTACGCCGCTTTACACTCACTTGACTCACTTACAGAGAGATATCAATACATAGGTTTTAACATTCTTACTAGTCTGATATATTCTTGGGCGGTGAATAGGGGGTGTTGAGTCCAATTCACTGAGCAAGGAGTGGGTCTTGTCTATTACATATTGGGTTTATGGAACGGTATCTGAGCTAATTTGAAACCCTTGTTTTATGCATCACCCCACCTCACCTTTCCCGTTAAGCAGCCATAGTGTGTTTTCTAAACGTGGGACTCTGTTCTGTTTTGTAATTCAGTTCAAGGGTAGCGGTTTTTACATACCCTCTATAAGTGATATCTTATGATAAGTGTCTTTTTCTGTGTGACTTATTTCACTTAGAATCGTCGTACCTAAATCCACTCATCATGCTGCTACTAGCCTTATGACGTTGATTTCATGGCTGAGTGATATTCCATTGTCCAAAAGGACCACAACTTCTTTATCCTTTTTTCTCTTTCCTGGGATATTTAAGGTGTAACGAAGTGGAGGTTCTTGTCAACAGAGCAGCCCTAAACTTTGGGGTGCCTGTGTCTTGCTGATTTTTAGTTTTCCCAATTTATAGGCCCATGAGTGGAAGTGCCCTATGCTCTCTAAGCTGAGTTTTTTAGATGTTTCAGGACACACCGTACACTTCTCCAGAGTGGCTGTTGGCAATTTACATCCCGCCCATCAGCGTAGCCAGGCTCCCGTTTCTCCGTGGCCTGTCCTGCATTTCTGGTTTTGACACTTTATTCAGCATGGCCCTTTTGACCGATGGGAAGCGAGACTTCTTTGTAGTGCTGATTTGCCTTTCCAGGTTGCTTGGTTGGCCAAAAAGGGCGTATGCGTTTTTTCCTGAATATATTCAGGAAAAAACGCATACGCCCTTTTTGGCCAAGGGCATCATTGTCGAGGTTTTGCCGCTTTTCCTGTGCTTTAAAGGCGATTCGAATCTCCCTCCTGAAATCTGTTTCCTGCAATTCTTCCTTGCTTTCCAATCCTCTTCGTTGCCTTCCCTCAATATATTTGTGGACGAGAGTTATCATTTATAAGTCTGCAGGTTTGTGAATTGCAGTGCCCCTGAGCTCCATTTTTCAACTCGCTTTCTTGGGAGCTGGCCGCAAAAGCGCAGGATTGCTTCAGGCCCTATTCTGGTCCCGGGCGGCAGGCTGAGCCTGTGGTTAATTCTTCTTCCTGATGGGAAAGTAGAGTGACCTGTGCCTGTCGCAACACCTAGAGCTAGTCTCTCATTGCTTCCCACTCTTCCCGTTCGTCGTCAGGACAAATTGCAACCTGTACGGAACAGGAGGTTAAAGGTGCTGATTCTCCAAGGAGGGAGATTGCTAGTAAAGCGGCTGGAATGGCGAACCCGAGCACAAGGAGATGAGAAATGAGGTGCGTTTTGGAAACCTTTCCCGATCACACGGTGTACCATCTTCTGGGTTTCTCATGCATGTTTTTGATGTAGGAAGATGCCCTTGAACCTGGAGATTTGGGACCCATGGGATGGGTACCACGCAGTATTACTTTAAAGGGTCTGCGTTTCCTCACCCAACCTCACCATACCTCTCAGCCCCAAGAGTGTCCACGCTTATGTCTCAATCAGCTGTGGGTCTAGATATGGTCAATCCAGGTGGCATCACAGCCCCTGAACGAATTTTGTAAGAATTTCTCTTTCACTGTCTTTGTTTCACGGGTTTTTAAAAGTAATTGATTTTTATAATGGGGTTTAGCTGCTTTTTACTGCTGTGTTTACGCCGCTTTACACTCACTTGACTCACTTACAGAGAGATATCAATACATAGGTTTTAACATTCTTACTAGTCAGATATATTCTTGGGCGGTGAATAGGGGGTGTTGAGTCCATATCACTGAGCAAGGAGTGGGTCTTGTCTATTACATATTGGGTTTATGGAACGGTATCTGAGCTAATTTGAAACCCTTGTTTTATGCATCACCCCACCTCACCTTTCCCGTTAAGCAGCCATAGTGTGTTTTCTAAACGTGGGACTCTGTTCTGTTTTGTAATTCAGTTCAAGGGTAGCGGTTTTTACATACCCTCTATAAGTGATATCTTATGATAAGTGTCTTTTTCTGTGTGACTTATTTCACTTAGAATCGTCGTACCTAAATCCACTCATCATGCTGCTACTAGCCTTATGACGTTGATTTCATGGCTGAGTGATATTCCATTGTCCAAAAGGACCACAACTTCTTTATCCTTTTTTCTCTTTCCTGGGATATTTAAGGTGTAACGAAGTGGAGGTTCTTGTCAACAGAGCAGCCCTAAACTTTGGGGTGCCTGTGTCTTGCTGATTTTTAGTTTTCCCAATTTATAGGCCCATGAGTGGAAGTGCCCTATGCTCTCTAAGCTGAGTTTTTTAGATGTTTCAGGACACACCGTACACTTCTCCAGAGTGGCTGTTGGCAATTTACATCCCGCCCATCAGCGTAGCCAGGCTCCCGTTTCTCCGTGGCCTGTCCTGCATTTCTGGTTTTGACACTTTATTCAGCATGGCCCTTTTGACCGATGGGAAGCGAGACTTCTTTGTAGCGCTGATTTGCCTTTCCAGGTTGCTTGGTTGGCCAAAAAGGGCGTATGCGTTTTTTCCTGAATATATTCAGGAAAAAACGCATACGCCCTTTTTGGCCAAGGGCATCATTGTCGAGGTTTTGCCGCTTTTCCTGTGCTTTAAAGGCGATTCGAATCTCCCTCCTGAAATCTGTTTCCTGCAATTCTTCCTTGCTTTCCAATCCTCTTCGTTGCCTTCCCTCAATATATTTGTGGACGAGAGTTATCATTTATAAGTCTGCAGGTTTGTGAATTGCAGTGCCCCTGAGCTCCATTTTTCAACTCGCTTTCTTGGGAGCTGGCCGCAAAAGCGCAGGATTGCTTCAGGCCCTATTCTGGTCCCGGGCGGCAGGCTGAGCCTGTGGTTAATTCTTCTTCCTGATGGGAAAGTAGAGTGACCTGTGCCTGTCGCAACACCTAGAGCTAGTCTCTCATTGCTTCCCACTCTTCCCGTTCGTCGTCAGGACAAATTGCAACCTGTACGGAACAGGAGGTTAAAGGTGCTGATTCTCCAAGGAGGGAGATTGCTAGTAAAGCGGCTGGAATGGCGAACCCGAGCACAAGGAGATGAGAAATGAGGTGCGTTTTGGAAACCTTTCCCGATCACACGGTGTACCATCTTCTGGGTTTCTCATGCATGTTTTTGATGTAGGAAGATGCCCTTGAACCTGGAGATTTGGGACCCATGGGATGGGTACCACGCAGTATTACTTTAAAGGGTCTGCGTTTCCTCACCCAACCTCACCATACCTCTCAGCCCCAAGAGTGTCCACGCTTATGTCTCAATCAGCTGTGGGTCTAGATATGGTCAATCCAGGTGGCATCACAGCCCCTGAACGAATTTTGTAAGAATTTCTCTTTCACTGTCTTTGTTTCACGGGTTTTTAAAAGTAATTGATTTTTATAATGGGGTTTAGCTGCTTTTTACTGCTGTGTTTACGCCGCTTTACACTCACTTGACTCACTTACAGAGAGATATCAATACATAGGTTTTAACATTCTTACTAGTCAGATATATTCTTGGGCGGTGAATAGGGGGTGTTGAGTCCACATCACTGAGCAAGGAGTGGGTCTTGTCTATTACATATTGGGTTTATGGAACGGTATCTGAGCTAATTTGAAACCCTTGTTTTATGCATCACCCCACCTCACCTTTCCCGTTAAGCAGCCATAGTGTGTTTTCTAAACGTGGGACTCTGTTCTGTTTTGTAATTCAGTTCAAGGGTAGCGGTTTTTACATACCCTCTATAAGTGATATCTTATGATAAGTGTCTTTTTCTGTGTGACTTATTTCACTTAGAATCGTCGTACCTAAATCCACTCATCATGCTGCTACTAGCCTTATGACGTTGATTTCATGGCTGAGTGATATTCCATTGTCCAAAAGGACCACAACTTCTTTATCCTTTTTTCTCTTTCCTGGGATATTTAAGGTGTAACGAAGTGGAGGTTCTTGTCAAGAGAGCAGCCCTAAACTTTGGGGTGCCTGTGTCTTGCTGATTTTTAGTTTTCCCAATTTATAGGCCCATGAGTGGAAGTGCCCTATGCTCTCTAAGCTGAGTTTTTTAGATGTTTCAGGACACACCGTACACTTCTCCAGAGTGGCTGTTGGCAATTTACATCCCGCCCATCAGCGTAGCCAGGCTCCCGTTTCTCCGTGGCCTGTCCTGCATTTCTGGTTTTGACACTTTATTCAGCATGGCCCTTTTGACCGATGGGAAGCGAGACTTCTTTGTAGCGCTGATTTGCCTTTCCAGGTTGCTTGGTTGGCCAAAAAGGGCGTATGCGTTTTTTCCTGAATATATTCAGGAAAAAACGCATACGCCCTTTTTGGCCAAGGGCATCATTGTCGAGGTTTTGCCGCTTTTCCTGTGCTTTAAAGGCGATTCGAATCTCCCTCCTGAAATCTGTTTCCTGCAATTCTTCCTTGCTTTCCAATCCTCTTCGTTGCCTTCCCTCAATATATTTGTGGACGAGAGTTATCATTTATAAGTCTGCAGGTTTGTGAATTGCAGTGCCCCTGAGCTCCATTTTTCAACTCGCTTTCTTGGGAGCTGGCCGCAAAAGCGCAGGATTGCTTCAGGCCCTATTCTGGTCCCGGGCGGCAGGCTGAGCCTGTGGTTAATTCTTCTTCCTGATGGGAAAGTAGAGTGACCTGTGCCTGTCGCAACACCTAGAGCTAGTCTCTCATTGCTTCCCACTCTTCCCGTTCGTCGTCAGGACAAATTGCAACCTGTACGGAACAGGAGGTTAAAGGTGCTGATTCTCCAAGGAGGGAGATTGCTAGTAAAGCGGCTGGAATGGCGAACCCGAGCACAAGGAGATGAGAAATGAGGTGCGTTTTGGAAACCTTTCCCGATCACACGGTGTACCATCTTCTGGGTTTCTCATGCATGTTTTTGATGTAGGAAGATGCCCTTGAACCTGGAGATTTGGGACCCATGGGATGGGTACCACGCAGTATTACTTTAAAGGGTCTGCGTTTCCTCACCCAACCTCACCATACCTCTCAGCCCCAAGAGTGTCCACGCTTATGTCTCAATCAGCTGTGGGTCTAGATATGGTCAATCCAGGTGGCATCACAGCCCCTGAACGAATTTTGTAAGAATTTCTCTTTCACTGTCTTTGTTTCACGGGTTTTTAAAAGTAATTGATTTTTATAATGGGGTTTAGCTGCTTTTTACTGCTGTGTTTACGCCGCTTTACACTCACTTGACTCACTTACAGAGAGATATCAATACATAGGTTTTAACATTCTTACTAGTCAGATATATTCTTGGGCGGTGAATAGGGGGTGTTGAGTCCACATCACTGAGCAAGGAGTGGGTCTTGTCTATTACATATTGGGTTTATGGAACGGTATCTGAGCTAATTTGAAACCCTTGTTTTATGCATCACCCCACCTCACCTTTCCCGTTAAGCAGCCATAGTGTGTTTTCTAAACGTGGGACTCTGTTCTGTTTTGTAATTCAGTTCAAGGGTAGCGGTTTTTACATACCCTCTATAAGTGATATCTTATGATAAGTGTCTTTTTCTGTGTGACTTATTTCACTTAGAATCGTCGTACCTAAATCCACTCATCATGCTGCTACTAGCCTTATGACGTTGATTTCATGGCTGAGTGATATTCCATTGTCCAAAAGGACCACAACTTCTTTATCCTTTTTTCTCTTTCCTGGGATATTTAAGGTGTAACGAAGTGGAGGTTCTTGTCAAGAGAGCAGCCCTAAACTTTGGGGTGCCTGTGTCTTGCTGATTTTTAGTTTTCCCAATTTATAGGCCTATGAGTGGAAGTGCCCTATGCTCTCTAAGCTGAGTTTTTTAGATGTTTCAGGACACACCGTACACTTCTCCAGAGTGGCTGTTGGCAATTTACATCCCGCCCATCAGCGTAGCCAGGCTCCCGTTTCTCCGTGGCCTGTCCTGCATTTCTGGTTTTGACACTTTATTCAGCATGGCCCTTTTGACCGATGGGAAGCGAGACTTCTTTGTAGCGCTGATTTGCCTTTCCAGGTTGCTTGGTTGGCCAAAAAGGGCGTATGCGTTTTTTCCTGAATATATTCAGGAAAAAACGCATACGCCCTTTTTGGCCAAGGGCATCATTGTCGAGGTTTTGCCGCTTTTCCTGTGCTTTAAAGGCGATTCGAATCTCCCTCCTGAAATCTGTTTCCTGCAATTCTTCCTTGCTTTCCAATCCTCTTCGTTGCCTTCCCTCAATATATTTGTGGACGAGAGTTATCATTTATAAGTCTGCAGGTTTGTGAATTTCAGTGCCCCTGAGCTCCATTTTTCAACTCGCTTTCTTGGGAGCTGGCCGCAAAAGCGCAGGATTGCTTCAGGCCCTATTCTGGTCCCGGGCGGCAGGCTGAGCCTGTGGTTAATTCTTCTTCCTGATGGGAAAGTAGAGTGACCTGTGCCTGTCGCAACACCTAGAGCTAGTCTCTCATTGCTTCCCACTCTTCCCGTTCGTCGTCAGGACAAATTGCAACCTGTACGGAACAGGAGGTTAAAGGTGCTGATTCTCCAAGGAGGGAGATTGCTAGTAAAGCGGCTGGAATGGCGAACCCGAGCACAAGGAGATGAGAAATGAGGTGCGTTTTGGAAACCTTTCCCGATCACACGGTGTACCATCTTCTGGGTTTCTCATGCATGTTTTTGATGTAGGAAGATGCCCTTGAACCTGGAGATTTGGGACCCATGGGATGGGTACCACGCAGTATTACTTTAAAGGGTCTGCGTTTCCTCACCCAACCTCACCATACCTCTCAGCCCCAAGAGTGTCCACGCTTATGTCTCAATCAGCTGTGGGTCTAGATATGGTCAATCCAGGTGGCATCACAGCCCCTGAACGAATTTTGTAATAATTTCTCTCTCTTTCACTGTCTTTGTTTCATGGGTTTTTAAAAGTAATTGATTTTTATAATGGGGTTTAGCTGCTCTTCACTGCTGCGTTTCTGCCGCTTTACACCCACTTGACTCACTTACAGAGAGATATCAATACATAGGTTTTAAGATTCTTACTAGTCAGATATATTCTTGGGCGGTGAGTAGGGTGTGTTGAGTCCAATTCACTGAGCAAGGAGTAGGTCTTGTCTATTACCTATTGGGTTTATGGAACGGTATCTGAGCTAATTTGAAACCCTTCTTTTATGCATCACCCCACCTCACCTTTCCCGTTAAGCAGCCATGGTGTGTTTTCTAAACGAGTGACTCTGTTCTGTTTTGTAATTCAGTTCAAGGGTAGCGGTTTTTACATTCCCTCTATAAGTGATATCTTATGATAAGTGTCTTTTTCTGTGTGACTTATTTCACTTAGAATTGTCGTACCTAAATCCACTCGTCATGCTGCTACTAGCCTTATGACGTTGATTTCATGGCTCAGTGATATTCCATTGTACATAAGGACCACAACTTCTTTATCCATTTTTCTCTTTCCTGGGATATTTAAGGTGTAACGAAGTGGAGGTTCTTGTCAACAGATCAGCCCTAAACTTTGGGGTGCCTGTGTCTTGCTGATTTTTAGTTTTCCCAATTTATACGCCCATGAGTGGAAGTGCCCTATGCTCTCTAAGCTGAGTTTTTTAGAGGTTTCAGGACACACCGTACACTTCTCCAGAGTGGCTGTTGGCAATTTACATCCCGCCCATCAGCGTAGCCAGGCTCCCGTTTCTCCGTGGCCTGTCCTGCATTTCTGGTTTTGACACTTTATTCAGCATGGCCCTTTTGACCGATGGGAAGCGAGACTTCTTTGTAGCGCTGATTTGCCTTTCCAGGTTGCTTGGTTGGCCAAAAAGGGCGTATGCGTTTTTTCCTGAATATATTCAGGAAAAAACGCATACGCCCTTTTTGGCCAAGGGCATCATTGTCGAGGTTTTGCCGCTTTTCCTGTGCTTTAAAGGCGATTCGAATCTCCCTCCTGAAATCTGTTTCCTGCAATTCTTCCTTGCTTTCCAATCCTCTTCGTTGCCTTCCCTCAATATATTTGTGGACGAGAGTTATCATTTATAAGTCTGCAGGTTTGTGAATTGCAGTGCCCCTGAGCTCCATTTTTCAACTCGCTTTCTTGGGAGCTGGCCGCAAAAGCGCAGGATTGCTTCAGGCCCTATTCTGGTCCCGGGCGGCAGGCTGAGCCTGTGGTTAATTCTTCTTCCTGATGGGAAAGTAGAGTGACCTGTGCCTGTCGCAACACCTAGAGCTAGTCTCTCATTGCTTCCCACTCTTCCCGTTCGTCGTCAGGACAAATTGCAACCTGTACGGAACAGGAGGTTAAAGGTGCTGATTCTCCAAGGAGGGAGATTGCTAGTAAAGCGGCTGGAATGGCGAACCCGAGCACAAGGAGATGAGAAATGAGGTGCGTTTTGGAAACCTTTCCCGATCACACGGTGTACCATCTTCTGGGTTTCTCATGCATGTTTTTGATGTAGGAAGATGCCCTTGAACCTGGAGATTTGGGACCCATGGGATGGGTACCACGCAGTATTACTTTAAAGGGTCTGCGTTTCCTCACCCAACCTCACCATACCTCTCAGCCCCAAGAGTGTCCACGCTTATGTCTCAATCAGCTGTGGGTCTAGATATGGTCAATCCAGGTGGCATCACAGCCCCTGAACGAATTTTGTAAGAATTTCTCTTTCACTGTCTTTGTTTCCCGGGTTTTTAAAAGTAATTGATTTTTATAATGGGGTTTAGCTGCTTTTTACTGCTGTGTATACGCCGCTTTACACTCACTTGACTCACTTACAGAGAGATATCAATACATAGGTTTTAACATTCTTACTAGTCAGATATATTCTTGGGCGGTGAATAGGGGGTGTTGAGTCCAAATCACTGAGCAAGGAGTGGGTCTTGTCTATTACATATTGGGTTTATGGAACGGTATCTGAGCTAATTTGAAACCCTTGTTTTATGCATCACCCCACCTCACCTTTCCCGTTAAGCAGCCATAGTGTGTTTTCTAAACGTGGGACTCTGTTCTGTTTTGTAATTCAGTTCAAGGGTAGCGGTTTTTACATACCCTCTATAAGTGATATCTTATGATAAGTGTCTTTTTCTGTGTGACTTATTTCACTTAGAATCGTCGTACCTAAATCCACTCATCATGCTGCTACTAGCCTTATGACGTTGATTTCATGGCTGAGTGATATTCCATTGTCCAAAAGGACCACAACTTCTTTATCCTTTTTTCTCTTTCCTGGGATATTTAAGGTGTAACGAAGTGGAGGTTCTTGTCAACAGAGCAGCCCTAAACTTTGGGGTGCCTGTGTCTTGCTGATTTTTAGTTTTCCCAATTTATACGCCCATGAGTGGAAGTGCCCTGTGCTCTCTAAGCTGAGTTTTTTAGATGTTTCAGGACACACCGTACACTTCTCCAGAGTGGCTGTTGGCAATTTACATCCCTCCCATCAGCGTAGCCAGGCTCCCGTTTCTCCATGGCCTGTCCTGCATTTCTGGTTTTGACACTTTATTCAGCATGGCCCTTTTGACCGATGGGAAGCGAGACTTCTTTGTAGCGCTGATTTGCCTTTCCAGGTTGCTTGGTTGGCCAAAAAGGGCGTATGCGTTTTTTCCTGAATATATTCAGGAAAAAACGCATACGCCCTTTTTGGCCAAGGGCATCATTGTCGAGGTTTTGCCGCTTTTCCTGTGCTTTAAAGGCGATTCGAATCTCCCTCCTGAAATCTGTTTCCTGCAATTCTGCCTTGCTTTCCAATCCTCTTCGTTGCCTTCCCTCAATATATTTGTGGACGAGAGTTATCATTTATAAGTCTGCAGGTTTGTGAATTGCAGTGCCCCTGAGCTCCATTTTTCAACTCGCTTTCTTGGGAGCTGGCCGCAAAAGCGCAGGATTGCTTCAGGCCCTATTCTGGTCCCGGGCGGCAGGCTGAGCCTGTGGTTAATTCTTCTTCCTAATGGGGAAGTAGAGTGACCTGTGCCTGTCCCAACACCTAGAGCTAGTCTCTCATTGGTTCCCACTCTTCCCGTTCATCCTCAGGACAAATTGCAACCTGTACGGAACAGGAGGTTAAAGGTGCTGATTCTCCAAGGAGGGAGATTGCTACTAAAGCGGCTGGAATGGCGAACCCGAGCATAACGAGATGAGAAATGAGGTGCGTTTTGGAAACCTTTCCCGATCACACGGTGTACCATCTTCTGGGTTTCTCATGCATGTTTTCGATGTAGGAAGATGCCCTTGAACCTGGAGATTTGGGACCCATGGGATGGGAACCACGCAGTATTACTTTAAAGGGTCTGCGTTTCCTCACCCAACCTCACCAAACCTCTCAGCCCCAAGAGTGTCCACCCTTATGTCTCCATCATCTGTGGGTCTAGATATGGTCAATCCAGGTGGCATCACAGCCCCTGAACGAATTTTGTAAGAATTTCTCTCTCTTTCACTGTCTTTGTTTCACGGGTTTTTAAAAGTAATTGATTTTTATCATGGGGTTTAGCTGCTTTTCACTGCTGTGTTTCTGCCGCTTTACACCCACTTGACTCACTTACAGAGAGATATCAAAACATAGGGTTTAAGATTCTTACTAGTCAGATATATTCTTGGGCGGTGAATAGGGGGTGTTGAGTCCAATTCACTGATCAAGGAGTAGGTCTTGTCTATTACATATTGGGTTTATGGAACGGTATCTGACCTAATTTGAAACCCTTGTTTTATGCATCACCCCACCTCACCTTTCCCGTTAAGCAGCCATAGTGTGTTTTCTAAACGTGGGACTCTGGTCTGTTTTGTAATTCAGTTCAAGGGTAGCGGTTTATACATTCCCTCTATAAGTGATATCTTATGATAAGTGTCTTTTTCTGTGTGACTTATTTCACTTAGAATCGTCGTACCTAAATCCACTCATCATGCTGCTACTAGCCTTATGACGTTGATTTCATGGCTGAGTGATATTCCATTGTACATAAGGACCACAACTTCTTTATCCATTTTTCTCTTTCCTGGGATATTTAAGGTGTAACGAAGTGGAGGTTCTTGTCAACAGAGCAGCCCTAAACTTTGGGGTGCCTGTGTCTTGCTGATTTTTAGTTTTCCCAATTTATACGCCCATGACTGGAAGTGCCCTGTGCTCTCTAAGCTGAGTTTTTTAGATGTTTCAGGACACAACGTACACTTCTCCAGAGTGGCTGTTGGCAATTTACATCCCTCCCATCAGCGTAGCCAGGCTCCCGTTTCTCCATGGCCTGTCCTGCATTTCTGGTTTTGACACTTTATTCAGCATGGCCCTTTTGACCGATGGGAAGCGAGACTTCTTTGTAGCGCTGATTTGCCTTTCCAGGTTGCTTGGTTGGCCAAAAAGGGCGTATGCGTTTTTTCCTGAATATATTCAGGAAAAAACGCATACGCCCTTTTTGGCCAAGGGCATCATTGTTGAGGTTTTGCCGCTTTTCCTGTGCTTTAAAGGCGATTCGAATCTCCCTCCTGAAATCTGTTTCCTGCAATTCTGCCTTGCTTTCCAATCCTCTTCGTTGCCTTCCCTCAATATATTTGTGGACGAGAGTTATCATTTATAAGTCTGCAGGTTTGTGAATTGCAGTGCCCCTGAGCTCCATTTTTCAACTCGCTTTCTTGGGAGCTGGCCGCAAAAGCGCAGGATTGCTTCAGGCCCTATTCTGGTCCCGGGCGGCAGGCTGAGCCTGTGGTTAATTCTTCTTCCTGATGGGGAAGTAGAGTGACCTGTGCCTGTCCCAACACCTAGAGCTAGTCTCTCATTGGTTCCCACTCTTCCCGTTCATCCTCAGGACAAATTGCAACCTGTACGGAACAGGAGGTTAAAGGTGCTGATTCTCCAAGGAGGGAGATTGCTACTAAAGCGGCTGGAATGGAGAACCCGAGCATAAGGAGATGAGAAATGAGGTGCGTTTTGGAAACCTTTCCCGATCACACGGTGTACCATCTTCTGGGTTTCTCATGCATGTTTTCGATGTAGGAAGATGCCCTTGAACCTGGAGATTTGGGACCCATGGGATGGGAACCACGCAGTATTACTTTAAAGGGTCTGCGTTTCCTCACCCAACCTCACCAAACCTCTCAGCCCCAAGAGTGTCCACCCCTATGTCTCCATCAGCTGTGGGTCTAGATATGGTCAATCCAGGTGGCATCACAGCCCCTGAACGAATTTTGTAAGAATTTCTCTCTCTTTCACTGTCTTTGTTTCACGGGTTTTTAAAAGTAATTGATTTTTATAATGGGGTTTAGCTGCTTTTCACTGCTGTGTTTCTGCCGCTTTACACCCACTTGACTCACTTACAGAGAGATATCAAAACATAGGTTTTAAGCTTCTTACTAGTCAGATATATTCTTGGGCGGTGAATAGGGGGTGTTGAGTCCAATTCACTGATCAAGGAGTAGGTCTTGGCTATTACATATTGGGTTTATGGAACGGTATCTGACCTAATTTGAAACCCTTGTTTTATGCATCACCCCACCTCACCTTTCCCGTTAAGCAGCCATAGTGTGTTTTCTAAACGTGGGACTCTGTTCTGTTTTGTAATTCAGTTCAAGGGTAGCGGTTTTTACATTCCCTCTATAAGTGATATCTTATGATAAGTGTCTTTTTCTGTGTGACTTATTTCACTTAGAATCGTCGTACCTAAATCCACTCATCATGCTGCTACTAGCCTTATGACGTTGATTTCATGGCTGAGTGATATTCCATTGTACATAAGGACCACAACTTCTTTATCCATTTTTCTCTTTCCTGGGATATTTAAGGTGTAACGAAGTGGAGGTTCTTGTCAACAGAGCAGCCCTAAACTTTGGGGTGCCTGTGTCTTGCTGATTTTTAGTTTTCCCAATTTATACGCCCATGAGTGGAAGTGCCCTGTGCTCTCTAAGCTGAGTTTTTTAGATGTTTCAGGACACACCGTACACTTCTCCAGAGTGGCTGTTGGCAATTTACATCCCTCCCATCAGCGTAGCCAGGCTCCCGTTTCTCCATAGCCTGTCCTGCATTTCTGGTTTTGACACTTTATTCAGCATGGCCCTTTTGACCGATGGGAAGCGAGACTTATTTGTAGCGCTGATTTGCCTTTCCAGGTTGCTTGGTTGGCCAAAAAGGGCGTATGCGTTTCTTCCTGAATATATTCAGGAAAAAACGCATACGCCCTTTTTGGCCAAGGGCATCATTGTCGAGGTTTTGCCGCTTTTCCTGTGCTTTAAAGGCGATTCGAATCTCCCTCCTGAAATCTGTTTCCTGCAATTCTGCCTTGCTTTCCAATCCTCTTCGTTGCCTTCCCTCAATATATTTGTGGACGAGAGTTATCATTTATAAGTCTGCAGGTTTGTGAATTGCAGTGCCCCTGAGCTCCATTTTTCAACTCGCTTTCTTGGGAGCTGGCCGCAAAAGCGCAGGATTGCTTCAGGCCCTATTCTGGTCCCGGGCGGCAGGCTGAGCCTGTGGTTAATTCTTCTTCCTGATGGGGAAGTAGAGTGACCTGTGCCTGTCCCGACACCTAGAGCTAGTCTCTCATTGGTTCCCACTCTTCCCGTTCATCCTCAGGACAAATTGCAACCTGTACGGAACAGGAGGTTAAAGGTGCTGATTCTCCAAGGAGGGAGATTGCTACTAAAGCGGCTGGAATGGCGAACCCGAGCATAAGGAGATGAGAAATGAGGTGCGTTTTGGAAACCTTTCCCGATCACACGGTGTACCATCTTCTGGGTTTCTCATGCATGTTTTCGATGTAGGAAGATGCCCTTGAACCTGGAGATTTGGGACCCATGGGATGGGAACCACGCAGTATTACTTTAAAGGGTCTGCGTTTCCGCACCCAACCTCACCAAACCTCTCAGCCCCAAGAGTGTCCACCTCTATGTCTCCATCAGCTGTGGGTCTAGATATGGTCAATCCAGGTGGCATCACAGCCCCTGAACGAATTTTGTAAGAATTTCTCTCTCTTTCACTGTCTTTGTTTCACGGGTTTTTAAAAGTAATTGATTTTTATAATGGGGTTTAGCTGCTTTTCACTGCTGTGTTTCTGCCGCTTTACACCCACTTGACTCACTTACAGAGAGATATCAAAACATAGGTTTTAAGCTTCTTACTAGTCAGATATATTCTTGGGCGGTGAATAGGGGGTGTTGAGTCCAATTCACTGATCAAGGAGTAGGTCTTGGCTATTACATATTGGGTTTATGGAACGGTATCTGACCTAATTTGAAACCCTTGTTTTATGCATCACCCCACCTCACCTTTCCCGTTAAGCAGCCATAGTGTGTTTTCTAAACGTGGGACTCTGTTCTGTTTTGTAATTCAGTTCAAGGGTAGCGGTTTTTACATTCCCTCTATAAGTGATATCTTATGATAAGTGTCTTTTTCTGTGTGACTTATTTCACTTAGAATCGTCGTACCTAAATCCACTCATCATGCTGCTACTAGCCTTATGACGTTGATTTCATGGCTGAGTGATATTCCATTGTACATAAGGACCACAACTTCTTTATCCATTTTTCTCTTTCCTGGGATATTTAAGGTGTAACGAAGTGGAGGTTCTTGTCAACAGAGCAGCCCTAAACTTTGGGGTGCCTGTGTCTTGCTGATTTTTAGTTTTCCCAATTTATACGCCCATGAGTGGAAGTGCCCTGTGCTCTCTAAGCTGAGTTTTTTAGATGTTTCAGGACACACCGTACACTTCTCCAGAGTGGCTGTTGGCAATTTACATCCCTCCCATCAGCGTAGCCAGGCTCCCGTTTCTCCATGGCCTGTCCTGCATTTCTGGTTTTGACACTTTATTCAGCATGGCCCTTTTGACCGATGGGAAGCGAGACTTCTTTGTAGCGCTGATTTGCCTTTCCAGGTTGCTTGGTTGGCCAAAAAGGGCGTATGCGTTTTTTCCTGAATATATTCAGGAAAAAACGCATACGCCCTTTTTGGCCAAGGGCATCATTGTCGAGGTTTTGCCGCTTTTCCTGTGCTTTAAAGGCGATTCGAATCTCCCTCCTGAAATCTGTTTCCTGCAATTCTGCCTTGCTTTCCAATCCTCTTTGTTGCCTTCCCTCAATATATTTGTGGACGAGAGTTATCATTTATAAGTCTGCAGGTTTGTGAATTGCAGTGCCCCTGAGCTCAATTTTTCAACTCGCTTTCTTGGGAGCTGGCCGCAAAAGCGCAGGATTGCTTCAGGCCCTATTCTGGTCCCGGGCGGCAGGCTGAGCCTGTGGTTAATTCTTCTTCCTAATGGGGAAGTAGAGTGACCTGTGCCTGTCCCAACACCTAGAGCTAGTCTCTCATTGGTTCCCACTCTTCCCGTTCATCCTCAGGACAAATTGCAACCTGTACGGAACAGGAGGTTAAAGGTGCTGATTCTCCAAGGAGGGAGATTGCTACTAAAGCGGCTGGAATGGCGAACCCGAGCATAAGGAGATGAGAAATGAGGTGCGTTTTGGAAACCTTTCCCGAACACACGGTGTACCATCTTCTGGGTTTCTCATGCATGTTTTCGATGTAGGAAGATGCCCTTGAACCTGGAGATTTGGGACCCATGGGATGGGAACCACGCAGTATTACTTTAAAGGGTCTGCGTTTCCTCACCCAACCTCACCAAACCTCTCAGCCCCAAGAGTGTCCACCCGTATGTCTCCATCAGCTGTGGGTCTAGATATGGTCAATCCAGGTGGCATCACAGCCCCTGAACGAATTTTGTAAGAATTTCTCTCTCTTTCACTGTCTTTGTTTCACGGGTTTTTAAAAGTAATTGATTTTTATCATGGGGTTTAGCTGCTTTTCACTGCTGTGTTTCTGCCGCTTTACACCCACTTGACTCACTTACAGAGAGATATCAAAACATAGGGTTTAAGATTCTTACTAGTCAGATCTATTCTTGGGCGGTGAATAGGGGGTGTTGAGTCCAATTCACTGATCAAGGAGTAGGTCTTGTCTATTACATATTGGGTTTATGGAACGGTATCTGACCTAATTTGAAACCCTTGTTTTATGCATCACCCCACCTCACCTTTCCCGTTAAGCAGCCATAGTGTGTTTTCTAAACGTGGGACTCTGGTCTGTTTTGTAATTCAGTTCAAGGGTAGCGGTTTATACATTCCCTCTATAAGTGATATCTTATGATAAGTGTCTTTTTCTGTGTGACTTATTTCACTTAGAATCGTCGTACCTAAATCCACTCATCATGCTGCTACTAGCCTTATGACGTTGATTTCATGGCTGAGTGATATTCCATTGTACATAAGGACCACAACTTCTTTATCCATTTTTCTCTTTCCTGGGATATTTAAGGTGTAACGAAGTGGAGGTTCTTGTCAACAGAGCAGCCCTAAACTTTGGGGTGCCTGTGTCTTGCTGATTTTTAGTTTTCCCAATTTATACGCCCATGACTGGAAGTGCCCTGTGCTCTCTAAGCTGAGTTTTTTAGATGTTTCAGGACACAACGTACACTTCTCCAGAGTGGCTGTTGGCAATTTACATCCCTCCCATCAGCGTAGCCAGGCTCCCGTTTCTCCATGGCCTGTCCTGCATTTCTGGTTTTGACACTTTATTCAGCATGGCCCTTTTGACCGATGGGAAGCGAGACTTCTTTGTAGCGCTGATTTGCCTTTCCAGGTTGCTTGGTTGGCCAAAAAGGGCGTATGCGTTTTTTCCTGAATATATTCAGGAAAAAACGCATACGCCCTTTTTGGCCAAGGGCATCATTGTCGAGGTTTTGCCGCTTTTCCTGTGCTTTAAAGGCGATTCGAATCTCCCTCCTGAAATCTGTTTCCTGCAATTCTGCCTTGCTTTCCAATCCTCTTCGTTGCCTTCCCTCAATATATTTGTGGACGAGAGTTATCATTTATAAGTCTGCAGGTTTGTGAATTGCAGTGCCCCTGAGCTCCATTTTTCAACTCGCTTTCTTGGGAGCTGGCCGCAAAAGCGCAGGATTGCTTCAGGCCCTATTCTGGTCCCGGGCGGCAGGCTGAGCCTGTGGTTAATTCTTCTTCCTGATGGGGAAGTAGAGTGACCTGTGCCTGTCCCAACACCTAGAGCTAGTCTCTCATTGGTTCCCACTCTTCCCGTTCATCCTCAGGACAAATTGCAACCTGTACGGAACAGGAGGTTAAAGGTGCTGATTCTCCAAGGAGGGAGATTGCTACTAAAGCGGCTGGAATGGCGAACCCGAGCATAAGGAGATGAGAAATGAGGTGCGTTTTGGAAACCTTTCCCGAACACACGGTGTACCATCTTCTGGGTTTCTCATGCATGTTTTCGATGTAGGAAGATGCCCTTGAACCTGGAGATTTGGGACCCATGGGATGGATATCACGCAGTATTACTTTAAAGGGTCTGCGTTTCCTCACCCAACCTCACCAAACCTCTCAGCCCCAAGAGTGTCCACCCTTATGTCTCCATCAGCTGTGGGTCTAGATATGGTCAATCCAGGTGGCATCACAGCCCCTGAACGAATTTTGTAAGAATTTCTCTCTCTTTCACTGTCTTTGTTTCACGGGTTTTTAAAAGTAATTGATTTTTATCATGGGGTTTAGCTGCTTTTCACTGCTGTGTTTCTGCCGCTTTACACCCACTTGACTCACTTACAGAGAGATATCAAAACATAGGTTTTAAGCTTCTTACTAGTCAGATCTATTCTTGGGCGGTGAATAGGGGGTGTTGAGTCCAATTCACTGATCAAGGAGTAGGTCTTGTCTATTACATATTGGGTTTATGGAACGGTATCTGACCTAATTTGAAACCCTTGTTTTATGCATCACCCCACCTCACCTTTCCCGTTAAGCAGCCATAGTGTGTTTTCTAAACGTGGGACTCTGTTCTGTTTGTAATTCAGTTCAAGGGTAGCGGTTTTTACATTCCCTCTATAAGTGATATCTTATGATAAGTGTCTTTTTCTGTGTGACTTATTTCACTTAGAATCGTCGTACCTAAATCCACTCATCATGCTGCTACTAGCCTTATGACGTTGATTTCATGGCTGAGTGATATTCCATTGTACATAAGGACCACAACTTCTTTATCCATTTTTCTCTTTCCTGGGATATTTAAGGTGTAACGAAGTGGAGGTTCTTGTCAACAGAGCAGCCCTAAACTTTGGGGTGCCTGTGTCTTGCTGATTTTTAGTTTTCCCAATTTATACGCCCATGACTGGAAGTGCCCTGTGCTCTCTAAGCTGAGTTTTTTAGATGTTTCAGGACACAACGTACACTTCTCCAGAGTGGCTGTTGGCAATTTACATCCCTCCCATCAGCGTAGCCAGGCTCCCGTTTCTCCATGGCCTGTCCTGCATTTCTGGTTTTGACACTTTATTCAGCATGGCCCTTTTGACCGATGGGAAGCGAGACTTCTTTGTAGCGCTGATTTGCCTTTCCAGGTTGCTTGGTTGGCCAAAAAGGGCGTATGCGTTTTTTCCTGAATATATTCAGGAAAAAACGCATACGCCCTTTTTGGCCAAGGGCATCATTGTCGAGGTTTTGCCGCTTTTCCTGTGCTTTAAAGGCGATTCGAATCTCCCTCCTGAAATCTGTTTCCTGCAATTCTGCCTTGCTTTCCAATCCTCTTCGTTGCCTTCCCTCAATATATTTGTGGACGAGAGTTATCATTTATAAGTCTGCAGGTTTGTGAATTGCAGTGCCCCTGAGCTCCATTTTTCAACTCGCTTTCTTGGGAGCTGGCCGCAAAAGCGCAGGATTGCTTCAGGCCCTATTCTGGTCCCGGGCGGCAGGCTGAGCCTGTGGTTAATTCTTCTTCCTGATGGGGAAGTAGAGTGACCTGTGCCTGTCCCAACACCTAGAGCTAGTCTCTCATTGGTTCCCACTCTTCCCGTTCATCCTCAGGACAAATTGCAACCTGTACGGAACAGGAGGTTAAAGGTGCTGATTCTCCAAGGAGGGAGATTGCTACTAAAGCGGCTGGAATGGCGAACCCGAGCATAAGGAGATGAGAAATGAGGTGCGTTTTGGAAACCTTTCCCGATCACACGGTGTACCATCTTCTGGGTTTCTCATGCATGTTTTCGATGTAGGAAGATGCCCTTGAACCTGGAGATTTGGGACCCATGGGATGGATATCACGCAGTATTACTTTAAAGGGTCTGCGTTTCCTCACCCAACCTCACCATACCTCTCAGCCCCAAGAGTGTCCACCCTTATGTCTCCATCAGCTGTGGGTCTAGATATGGTCAATCCAGGTGGCATCACAGCCCCTGAACGAATTTTGTAAGAATTTCTCTCTCTTTCACTGTCTTTGTTTCACGGGTTTTTAAAAGTAATTGATTTTTATAATGGGGTTTAGCTGCTTTTCACTGCTGTGTTTCTGCCGCTTTACACCCACTTGACTCACTTACAGAGAGATATCAAAACATAGGTTTTAAGCTTCTTACTAGTCAGATATATTCTTGGGCGGTGAATAGGGGGTGTTGAGTCCAATTCACTGATCAAGGAGTAGGTCTTGTCTATTACATATTGGGTTTATGGAACGGTATCTGACCTAATTTGAAACCCTTGTTTTATGCATCACCCCACCTCACCTTTCCCGTTAAGCAGCCATAGTGTGTTTTCTAAACGTGGGACTCTGTTCTGTTTTGTAATTCAGTTCAAGGGTAGCGGTTTTTACATTCCCTCTATAAGTGATATCTTATGATAAGTGTCTTTTTCTGTGTGACTTATTTCACTTAGAATCGTCGTACCTAAATCCACTCATCATGCTGCTACTAGCCTTATGACGTTGATTTCATGGCTGAGTGATATTCCATTGTACATAAGGACCACAACTTCTTTATCCATTTTTCTCTTTCCTGGGATATTTAAGGTGTAACGAAGTGGAGGTTCTTGTCAACAGAGCAGCCGTAAACTTTGGGGTGCCTGTGTCTTGCTGATTTTTAGTTTTCCCAATTTATACGCCCATGAGTGGAAGTGCCCTGTGCTCTCTAAGCTGAGTTTTTTAGATGTTTCAGGACACACCGTACACTTCTCCAGAGTGGCTGTTGGCAATTTACATCCCTCCCATCAGCGTAGCCAGGCTCCCGTTTCTCCATGGCCTGTCCTGCATTTCTGGTTTTGACACTTTATTCAGCATGGCCCTTTTGACCGATGGGAAGCGAGACTTCTTTGTAGCGCTGATTTGCCTTTCCAGGTTGCTTGGTTGGCCAAAAAGGGCGTATGCGTTTTTTCCTGAATATATTCAGGAAAAAACGCATACGCCCTTTTTGGCCAAGGGCATCATTGTCGAGGTTTTGCCGCTTTTCCTGTGCTTTAAAGGCGATTCGAATCTCCCTCCTGAAATCTGTTTCCTGCAATTCTGCCTTGCTTTCCAATCCTCTTCGTTGCCTTCCCTCAATATATTTGTGGACGAGAGTTATCATTTATAAGTCTGCAGGTTTGTGAATTGCAGTGCCCCTGAGCTCCATTTTTCAACTCACTTTCTTGGGAGCTGGCCGCAAAAGCGCAGGATTGCTTCAGGCCCTATTCTGGTCCCGGGCGGCAGGCTGAGCCTGTGGTTAATTCTTCTTCCTGATGGGGAAGTAGAGTGACCTGTGCCTGTCCCAACACCTAGAGCTAGTCTCTCATTGGTTCCCACTCTTCCCGTTCATCCTCAGGACAAATTGCAACCTGTACGGAACAGGAGGTTAAAGGTGCTGATTCTCCAAGGAGGGAGATTGCTACTAAAGCGGCTGGAATGGCGAACCCGAGCATAAGGAGATGAGAAATGAGGTGCGTTTTGGAAACCTTTCCCGATCACACGGTGTACCATCTTCTGGGTTTCTCATGCATGTTTTCGATGTAGGAAGATGCCCTTGAACCTGGAGATTTGGGACCCATGGGATGGATATCACGCAGTATTATTTAAAGGGTCTGCGTTTCCTCACCCAACCTCACCAAACCTCTCAGCCCCAAGAGTGTCCACCCTTATGTCTCCATCAGCTGTGGGTCTAGATATGGTCAATCCAGGTGGCATCACAGCCCCTGAACGAATTTTGTAAGAATTTCTCTCTCTTTCACTGTCTTTGTTTCACGGGTTTTTAAAAGTAATTGATTTTTATAATGGGGTTTAGCTGCTTTTCACTGCTGTGTTTCTGCCGCTTTACACCCACTTGACTCACTTACAGAGAGATATCAAAACATAGGGTTTAAGATTCTTACTAGTCAGATATATTCTTGGGCGGTGAATAGGGGGTGTTGAGTCCAATTCACTGATCAAGGAGTAGGTCTTGTCTATTACATATTGGGTTTATGGAACGGTATCTGACCTAATTTGAAACCCTTGTTTTATGCATCACCCCACCTCACCTTTCCCGTTAAGCAGCCATAGTGTGTTTTCTAAACGTGGGACTCTGGTCTGTTTTGTAATTCAGTTCAAGGGTAGCGGTTTATACATTCCCTCTATAAGTGATATCTTATGATAAGTGTCTTTTTCTGTGTGACTTATTTCACTTAGAATCGTCGTACCTAAATCCACTCATCATGCTGCTACTAGCCTTATGACGTTGATTTCATGGCTGAGTGATATTCCATTGTACATAAGGACCACAACTTCTTTATCCATTTTTCTCTTTCCTGGGATATTTAAGGTGTAACGAAGTGGAGGTTCTTGTCAACAGAGCAGCCCTAAACTTTGGGGTGCCTGTGTCTTGCTGATTTTTAGTTTTCCCAATTTATACGCCCATGACTGGAAGTGCCCTGTGCTCTCTAAGCTGAGTTTTTTAGATGTTTCAGGACACAACGTACACTTCTCCAGAGTGGCTGTTGGCAATTTACATCCCTCCCATCAGCGTAGCCAGGCTCCCGTTTCTCCATGGCCTGTCCTGCATTTCTGGTTTTGACACTTTATTCAGCATGGCCCTTTTGACCGATGGGAAGCGAGACTTCTTTGTAGCGCTGATTTGCCTTTCCAGGTTGCTTGGTTGGCCAAAAAGGGCGTATGCGTTTTTTCCTGAATATATTCAGGAAAAAACGCATACGCCCTTTTTGGCCAAGGGCATCATTGTCGAGGTTTTGCCGCTTTTCCTGTGCTTTAAAGGCGATTCGAATCTCCCTCCTGAAATCTGTTTCCTGCAATTCTGCCTTGCTTTCCAATCCTCTTCGTTGCCTTCCCTCAATATATTTGTGGACGAGAGTTATCATTTATAAGTCTGCAGGTTTGTGAATTGCAGTGCCCCTGAGCTCCATTTTTCAACTCGCTTTCTTGGGAGCTGGCCGCAAAAGCGCAGGATTGCTTCAGGCCCTATTCTGGTCCCGGGCGGCAGGCTGAGCCTGTGGTTAATTCTTCTTCCTGATGGGGAAGTAGAGTGACCTGTGCCTGTCCCAACACCTAGAGCTAGTCTCTCATTGGTTCCCACTCTTCCCGTTCATCCTCAGGACAAATTGCAACCTGTACGGAACAGGAGGTTAAAGGTGCTGATTCTCCAAGGAGGGAGATTGCTACTAAAGCGGCTGGAATGGCGAACCCGAGCATAAGGAGATGAGAAATGAGGTGCGTTTTGGAAACCTTTCCCGATCACACGGTGTACCATCTTCTGGGTTTCTCATGCATGTTTTCGATGTAGGAAGATGCCCTTGAACCTGGAGATTTGGGACCCATGGGATGGATATCACGCAGTATTACTTTAAAGGGTCTGCGTTTCCTCACCCAACCTCACCATACCTCTCAGCCCCAAGAGTGTCCACCCTTATGTCTCCATCAGCTGTGGGTCTAGATATGGTCAATCCAGGTGGCATCACAGCCCCTGAACGAATTTTGTAAGAATTTCTCTCTCTTTCACTGTCTTTGTTTCACGGGTTTTTAAAAGTAATTGATTTTTATAATGGGGTTTAGCTGCTTTTCACTGCTGTGTTTCTGCCGCTTTACACCCACTTGACTCACTTACAGAGAGATATCAAAACATAGGTTTTAAGCTTCTTACTAGTCAGATATATTCTTGGGCGGTGAATAGGGGGTGTTGAGTCCAATTCACTGATCAAGGAGTAGGTCTTGTCTATTACATATTGGGTTTATGGAACGGTATCTGACCTAATTTGAAACCCTTGTTTTATGCATCACCCCACCTCACCTTTCCCGTTAAGCAGCCATAGTGTGTTTTCTAAACGTGGGACTCTGTTCTGTTTTGTAATTCAGTTCAAGGGTAGCGGTTTTTACATTCCCTCTATAAGTGATATCTTATGATAAGTGTCTTTTTCTGTGTGACTTATTTCACTTAGAATCGTCGTACCTAAATCCACTCATCATGCTGCTACTAGCCTTATGACGTTGATTTCATGGCTGAGTGATATTCCATTGTACATAAGGACCACAACTTCTTTATCCATTTTTCTCTTTCCTGGGATATTTAAGGTGTAACGAAGTGGAGGTTCTTGTCAACAGAGCAGCCGTAAACTTTGGGGTGCCTGTGTCTTGCTGATTTTTAGTTTTCCCAATTTATACGCCCATGAGTGGAAGTGCCCTGTGCTCTCTAAGCTGAGTTTTTTAGATGTTTCAGGACACACCGTACACTTCTCCAGAGTGGCTGTTGGCAATTTACATCCCTCCCATCAGCGTAGCCAGGCTCCCGTTTCTCCATGGCCTGTCCTGCATTTCTGGTTTTGACACTTTATTCAGCATGGCCCTTTTGACCGATGGGAAGCGAGACTTCTTTGTAGCGCTGATTTGCCTTTCCAGGTTGCTTGGTTGGCCAAAAAGGGCGTATGCGTTTTTTCCTGAATATATTCAGGAAAAAACGCATACGCCCTTTTTGGCCAAGGGCATCATTGTCGAGGTTTTGCCGCTTTTCCTGTGCTTTAAAGGCGATTCGAATCTCCCTCCTGAAATCTGTTTCCTGCAATTCTGCCTTGCTTTCCAATCCTCTTCGTTGCCTTCCCTCAATATATTTGTGGACGAGAGTTATCATTTATAAGTCTGCAGGTTTGTGAATTGCAGTGCCCCTGAGCTCCATTTTTCAACTCACTTTCTTGGGAGCTGGCCGCAAAAGCGCAGGATTGCTTCAGGCCCTATTCTGGTCCCGGGCGGCAGGCTGAGCCTGTGGTTAATTCTTCTTCCTGATGGGGAAGTAGAGTGACCTGTGCCTGTCCCAACACCTAGAGCTAGTCTCTCATTGGTTCCCACTCTTCCCGTTCATCCTCAGGACAAATTGCAACCTGTACGGAACAGGAGGTTAAAGGTGCTGATTCTCCAAGGAGGGAGATTGCTACTAAAGCGGCTGGAATGGCGAACCCGAGCATAAGGAGATGAGAAATGAGGTGCGTTTTGGAAACCTTTCCCGATCACACGGTGTACCATCTTCTGGGTTTCTCATGCATGTTTTCGATGTAGGAAGATGCCCTTGAACCTGGAGATTTGGGACCCATGGGATGGATATCACGCAGTATTATTTAAAGGGTCTGCGTTTCCTCACCCAACCTCACCAAACCTCTCAGCCCCAAGAGTGTCCACCCTTATGTCTCCATCAGCTGTGGGTCTAGATATGGTCAATCCAGGTGGCATCACAGCCCCTGAACGAATTTTGTAAGAATTTCTCTCTCTTTCACTGTCTTTGTTTCACGGGTTTTTAAAAGTAATTGATTTTTATAATGGGGTTTAGCTGCTTTTCACTGCTGTGTTTCTGCCGCTTTACACCCACTTGACTCACTTACAGAGAGATATCAAAACATAGGGTTTAAGATTCTTACTAGTCAGATATATTCTTGGGCGGTGAATAGGGGGTGTTGAGTCCAATTCACTGATCAAGGAGTAGGTCTTGTCTATTACATATTGGGTTTATGGAACGGTATCTGACCTAATTTGAAACCCTTGTTTTATGCATCACCCCACCTCACCTTTCCCGTTAAGCAGCCATAGTGTGTTTTCTAAACGTGGGACTCTGGTCTGTTTTGTAATTCAGTTCAAGGGTAGCGGTTTATACATTCCCTCTATAAGTGATATCTTATGATAAGTGTCTTTTTCTGTGTGACTTATTTCACTTAGAATCGTCGTACCTAAATCCACTCATCATGCTGCTACTAGCCTTATGACGTTGATTTCATGGCTGAGTGATATTCCATTGTACATAAGGACCACAACTTCTTTATCCATTTTTCTCTTTCCTGGGATATTTAAGGTGTAACGAAGTGGAGGTTCTTGTCAACAGAGCAGCCCTAAACTTTGGGGTGCCTGTGTCTTGCTGATTTTTAGTTTTCCCAATTTATACGCCCATGACTGGAAGTGCCCTGTGCTCTCTAAGCTGAGTTTTTTAGATGTTTCAGGACACAACGTACACTTCTCCAGAGTGGCTGTTGGCAATTTACATCCCTCCCATCAGCGTAGCCAGGCTCCCGTTTCTCCATGGCCTGTCCTGCATTTCTGGTTTTGACACTTTATTCAGCATGGCCCTTTTGACCGATGGGAAGCGAGACTTCTTTGTAGCGCTGATTTGCCTTTCCAGGTTGCTTGGTTGGCCAAAAAGGGCGTATGCGTTTTTTCCTGAATATATTCAGGAAAAAACGCATACGCCCTTTTTGGCCAAGGGCATCATTGTCGAGGTTTTGCCGCTTTTCCTGTGCTTTAAAGGCGATTCGAATCTCCCTCCTGAAATCTGTTTCCTGCAATTCTGCCTTGCTTTCCAATCCTCTTCGTTGCCTTCCCTCAATATATTTGTGGACGAGAGTTATCATTTATAAGTCTGCAGGTTTGTGAATTGCAGTGCCCCTGAGCTCCATTTTTCAACTCGCTTTCTTGGGAGCTGGCCGCAAAAGCGCAGGATTGCTTCAGGCCCTATTCTGGTCCCGGGCGGCAGGCTGAGCCTGTGGTTAATTCTTCTTCCTGATGGGGAAGTAGAGTGACCTGTGCCTGTCCCAACACCTAGAGCTAGTCTCTCATTGGTTCCCACTCTTCCCGTTCATCCTCAGGACAAATTGCAACCTGTACGGAACAGGAGGTTAAAGGTGCTGATTCTCCAAGGAGGGAGATTGCTACTAAAGCGGCTGGAATGGCGAACCCGAGCATAAGGAGATGAGAAATGAGGTGCGTTTTGGAAACCTTTCCCGATCACACGGTGTACCATCTTCTGGGTTTCTCATGCATGTTTTCGATGTAGGAAGATGCCCTTGAACCTGGAGATTTGGGACCCATGGGATGGATATCACGCAGTATTATTTAAAGGGTCTGCGTTTCCTCACCCAACCTCACCAAACCTCTCAGCCCCAAGAGTGTCCACCCTTATGTCTCCATCAGCTGTGGGTCTAGATATGGTCAATCCAGGTGGCATCACAGCCCCTGAACGAATTTTGTAAGAATTTCTCTCTCTTTCACTGTCTTTGTTTCACGGGTTTTTAAAAGTAATTGATTTTTATAATGGGGTTTAGCTGCTTTTCACTGCTGTGTTTCTGCCGCTTTACACCCACTTGACTCACTTACAGAGAGATATCAAAACATAGGGTTTAAGATTCTTACTAGTCAGATATATTCTTGGGCGGTGAATAGGGGGTGTTGAGTCCAATTCACTGATCAAGGAGTAGGTCTTGTCTATTACATATTGGGTTTATGGAACGGTATCTGACCTAATTTGAAACCCTTGTTTTATGCATCACCCCACCTCACCTTTCCCTTTAAGCAGCCATAGTGTGTTTTCTAAACGTGGGACTCTGGTCTGTTTTGTAATTCAGTTCAAGGGTAGCGGTTTATACATTCCCTCTATAAGTGATATCTTATGATAAGTGTCTTTTTCTGTGTGACTTATTTCACTTAGAATCGTCGTACCTAAATCCACTCATCATGCTGCTACTAGCCTTATGACGTTGATTTCATGGCTGAGTGATATTCCATTGTACATAAGGACCACAACTTCTTTATCCATTTTTCTCTTTCCTGGGATATTTAAGGTGTAACGAAGTGGAGGTTCTTGTCAACAGAGCAGCCCTAAACTTTGGGGTGCCTGTGTCTTGCTGATTTTTAGTTTTCCCAATTTATACGCCCATGACTGGAAGTGCCCTGTGCTCTCTAAGCTGAGTTTTTTAGATGTTTCAGGACACAACGTACACTTCTCCAGAGTGGCTGTTGGCAATTTACATCCCTCCCATCAGCGTAGCCAGGCTCCCGTTTCTCCATGGCCTGTCCTGCATTTCTGGTTTTGACACTTTATTCAGCATGGCCCTTTTGACCGATGGGAAGCGAGACTTCTTTGTAGCGCTGATTTGCCTTTCCAGGTTGCTTGGTTGGCCAAAAAGGGCGTATGCGTTTTTTCCTGAATATATTCAGGAAAAAACGCATACGCCCTTTTTGGCCAAGGGCATCATTGTCGAGGTTTTGCCGCTTTTCCTGTGCTTTAAAGGCGATTCGAATCTCCCTCCTGAAATCTGTTTCCTGCAATTCTGCCTTGCTTTCCAATCCTCTTCGTTGCCTTCCCTCAATATATTTGTGGACGAGAGTTATCATTTATAAGTCTGCAGGTTTGTGAATTGCAGTGCCCCTGAGCTCCATTTTTCAACTCGCTTTCTTGGGAGCTGGCCGCAAAAGCGCAGGATTGCTTCAGGCCCTATTCTGGTCCCGGGCGGCAGGCTGAGCCTGTGGTTAATTCTTCTTCCTGATGGGGAAGTAGAGTGACCTGTGCCTGTCCCAACACCTAGAGCTAGTCTCTCATTGGTTCCCACTCTTCCCGTTCATCCTCAGGACAAATTGCAACCTGTACGGAACAGGAGGTTAAAGGTGCTGATTCTCCAAGGAGGGAGATTGCTACTAAAGCGGCTGGAATGGCGAACCCGAGCATAAGGAGATGAGAAATGAGGTGCGTTTTGGAAACCTTTCCCGAACACACGGTGTACCATCTTCTGGGTTTCTCATGCATGTTTTCGATGTAGGAAGATGCCCTTGAACCTGGAGATTTGGGACCCATGGGATGGATATCACGCAGTATTACTTTAAAGGGTCTGCGTTTCCTCACCCAACCTCACCAAACCTCTCAGCCCCAAGAGTGTCCACCCTTATGTCTCCATCAGCTGTGGGTCTAGATATGGTCAATCCAGGTGGCATCACAGCCCCTGAACGAATTTTGTAAGAATTTCTCTCTCTTTCACTGTCTTTGTTTCACGGGTTTTTAAAAGTAATTGATTTTTATAATGGGGTTTAGCTGCTTTTCACTGCTGTGTTTCTGCCGCTTTACACCCACTTGACTCACTTACAGAGAGATATCAAAACATAGGTTTTAAGCTTCTTACTAGTCAGATATATTCTTGGGCGGTGAATAGGGGGTGTTGAGTCCAATTCACTGATCAAGGAGTAGGTCTTGTCTATTACATATTGGGTTTATGGAACGGTATCTGACCTAATTTGAAACCCTTGTTTTATGCATCACCCCACCTCACCTTTCCCGTTAAGCAGCCATAGTGTGTTTTCTAAACGTGGGACTCTGTTCTGTTTGTAATTCAGTTCAAGGGTAGCGGTTTTTACATTCCCTCTATAAGTGATATCTTATGATAAGTGTCTTTTTCTGTGTGACTTATTTCACTTAGAATCGTCGTACCTAAATCCACTCATCATGCTGCTACTAGCCTTATGACGTTGATTTCATGGCTGAGTGATATTCCATTGTACATAAGGACCACAACTTCTTTATCCATTTTTCTCTTTCCTGGGATATTTAAGGTGTAACGAAGTGGAGGTTCTTGTCAACAGAGCAGCCGTAAACTTTGGGGTGCCTGTGTCTTGCTGATTTTTAGTTTTCCCAATTTATACGCCCATGAGTGGAAGTGCCCTGTGCTCTCTAAGCTGAGTTTTTTAGATGTTTCAGGACACAACGTACACTTCTCCAGAGTGGCTGTTGGCAATTTACATCCCTCCCATCAGCGTAGCCAGGCTCCCGTTTCTCCATGGCCTGTCCTGCATTTCTGGTTTTGACACTTTATTCAGCATGGCCCTTTTGACCGATGGGAAGCGAGACTTCTTTGTAGCGCTGATTTGCCTTTCCAGGTTGCTTGGTTGGCCAAAAAGGGCGTATGCGTTTTTTCCTGAATATATTCAGGAAAAAACGCATACGCCCTTTTTGGCCAAGGTCATCATTGTCGAGGTTTTGCCGCTTTTCCTGTGCTTTAAAGGCGATTCGAATCTCCCTCCTGAAATCTGTTTCCTGCAATTCTGCCTTGCTTTCCAATCCTCTTCGTTGCCTTCCCTCAATATATTTGTGGACGAGAGTTATCATTTATAAGTCTGCAGGTTTGTGAATTGCAGTGCCCCTGAGCTCCATTTTTCAACTCGCTTTCTTGGGAGCTGGCCGCAAAAGCGCAGGATTGCTTCAGGCCCTATTCTGCTCCCGGGCGGCAGGCTGAGCCTGTGGTTAATTCTTCTTCCTGATGGGGAAGTAGAGTGACCTGTGCCTGTCCCAACACCTAGAGCTAGTCTCTCATTGGTTCCCACTCTTCCCGTTCATCCTCAGGACAAATTGCAACCTGTACGGAACAGGAGGTTAAAGGTGCTGATTCTCCAAGGAGGGAGATTGTTACTAAAGCGGCTGGAATGGCGAACCCGAGCATAAGGAGATGAGAAATGAGGTGCGTTTTGGAAACCTTTCCCGATCACACGGTGTACCATCTTCTGGGTTTCTCATGCATGTTTTCGATGTAGGAAGATGCCCTTGGACCTGGAGATTTGGGACCCATGGGATGGATATCACGCAGTATTACTTTAAAGGGTCTGCGTTTCCTCACCCAACCTCACCAAACCTCTCAGCCCCAAGAGTGTCCACCCTTATGTCTCCATCAGCTGTGGGTCTAGATATGGTCAATCCAGGTGGCATCACAGCCCCTGAACGAATTTTGTAAGAATTTCTCTCTCTTTCACTGTCTTTGTTTCACGGGTTTTTAAAAGTAATTGATTTTTATAATGGGGTTTAGCTGCTTTTCACTGCTGTGTTTCTGCCGCTTTACACCCACTTGACTCACTTACAGAGAGATATCAAAACATAGGGTTTAAGATTCTTACTAGTCAGATATATTCTTGGGCGGTGAATAGGGGGTGTTGAGTCCAATTCACTGATCAAGGAGTAGGTCTTGTCTATTACATATTGGGTTTATGGAACGGTATCTGACCTAATTTGAAACCCTTGTTTTATGCATCACCCCACCTCACCTTTCCCGTTAAGCAGCCATAGTGTGTTTTCTAAACGTGGGACTCTGGTCTGTTTTGTAATTCAGTTCAAGGGTAGCGGTTTATACATTCCCTCTATAAGTGATATCTTATGATAAGTGTCTTTTTCTGTGTGACTTATTTCACTTAGAATCGTCGTACCTAAATCCACTCATCATGCTGCTACTAGCCTTATGACGTTGATTTCATGGCTGAGTGATATTCCATTGTACATAAGGACCACAACTTCTTTATCCATTTTTCTCTTTCCTGGGATATTTAAGGTGTAACGAAGTGGAGGTTCTTGTCAACAGAGCAGCCGTAAACTTTGGGGTGCCTGTGTCTTGCTGATTTTTAGTTTTCCCAATTTATACGCCCATGAGTGGAAGTGCCCTGTGCTCTCTAAGCTGAGTTTTTTAGATGTTTCAGGACACACCGTACACTTCTCCAGAGTGGCTGTTGGCAATTTACATCCCTCCCATCAGCGTAGCCAGGCTCCCGTTTCTCCATGGCCTGTCCTGCATTTCTGGTTTTGACACTTTATTCAGCATGGCCCTTTTGACCGATGGGAAGCGAGACTTCTTTGTAGCGCTGATTTGCCTTTCCAGCTTGCTTGGTTGGCCAAAAAGGGCGTATGCGTTTTTTCCTGAATATATTCAGGAAAAAACGCATACGCCCTTTTTGGCCAAGGGCATCATTGTCGAGGTTTTACCGCTTTTCCTGTGCTTTAAAGGCGATTCGAATCTCCCTCCTGAAATCTGTTTCCTGCAATTCTGCCTTGCTTTCCAATCCTCTTCGTTGCCTTCCCTCAATATATTTGTGGACGAGAGTTATCATTTATAAGTCTGCAGGTTTGTGAATTGCAGTGCCCCTGAGCTCCATTTTTCAACTCGCTTTCTTGGGAGCTGGCCGCAAAAGCGCAGGATTGCTTCAGGCCCTATTCTGGTCCCGGGCAGCAGGCTGAGCCTGTGGTTAATTCTTCTTCCTGATGGGGAAGTAGAGTGACCTGTGCCTGTCCCAACACCTAGAGCTAGTCTCTCATTGGTTCCCACTCTTCCCGTTCATCCTCAGGACAAATTGCAACCTGTACGGAACAGGAGGTTAAAGGTGCTGATTCTCCAAGGAGGGAGATTGCTACTAAAGCGGCTGGAATGGCGAACCCGAGCATAAGGAGATGAGAAATGAGGTGCGTTTTGGAAACCTTTCCCGAACACACGGTGTACCATCTTCTGGGTTTCTCATGCATGTTTTCGATGTAGGAAGATGCCCTTGAACCTGGAGATTTGGGACCCATGGGATGGATATCACGCAGTATTACTTTAAAGGGTCTGCGTTTCCTCACCCAACCTCACCAAACCTCTCAGCCCCAAGAGTGTCCACCCTTATGTCTCCATCAGCTGTGGGTCTAGATATGGTCAATCCAGGTGGCATCACAGCCCCTGAACGAATTTTGTAAGAATTTCTCTCTCTTTCACTGTCTTTGTTTCACGGGTTTTTAAAAGTAATTGATTTTTATAATGGGGTTTAGCTGCTTTTCACTGCTGTGTTTCTGCCGCTTTACACCCACTTGACTCACTTACAGAGAGATATCAAAACATAGGTTTTAAGCTTCTTACTAGTCAGATATATTCTTGGGCGGTGAATAGGGGGTGTTGAGTCCAATTCACTGATCAAGGAGTAGGTCTTGTCTATTACATATTGGGTTTATGGAACGGTATCTGACCTAATTTGAAACCCTTGTTTTATGCATCACCCCACCTCACCTTTCCCGTTAAGCAGCCATAGTGTGTTTTCTAAACGTGGGACTCTGTTCTGTTTGTAATTCAGTTCAAGGGTAGCGGTTTTTACATTCCCTCTATAAGTGATATCTTATGATAAGTGTCTTTTTCTGTGTGACTTATTTCACTTAGAATCGTCGTACCTAAATCCACTCATCATGCTGCTACTAGCCTTATGACGTTGATTTCATGGCTGAGTGATATTCCATTGTACATAAGGACCACAACTTCTTTATCCATTTTTCTCTTTCCTGGGATATTTAAGGTGTAACGAAGTGGAGGTTCTTGTCAACAGAGCAGCCGTAAACTTTGGGGTGCCTGTGTCTTGCTGATTTTTAGTTTTCCCAATTTATACGCCCATGAGTGGAAGTGCCCTGTGCTCTCTAAGCTGAGTTTTTTAGATGTTTCAGGACACAACGTACACTTCTCCAGAGTGGCTGTTGGCAATTTACATCCCTCCCATCAGCGTAGCCAGGCTCCCGTTTCTCCATGGCCTGTCCTGCATTTCTGGTTTTGACACTTTATTCAGCATGGCCCTTTTGACCGATGGGAAGCGAGACTTCTTTGTAGCGCTGATTTGCCTTTCCAGGTTGCTTGGTTGGCCAAAAAGGGCGTATGCGTTTTTTCCTGAATATATTCAGGAAAAAACGCATACGCCCTTTTTGGCCAAGGTCATCATTGTCGAGGTTTTGCCGCTTTTCCTGTGCTTTAAAGGCGATTCGAATCTCCCTCCTGAAATCTGTTTCCTGCAATTCTGCCTTGCTTTCCAATCCTCTTCGTTGCCTTCCCTCAATATATTTGTGGACGAGAGTTATCATTTATAAGTCTGCAGGTTTGTGAATTGCAGTGCCCCTGAGCTCCATTTTTCAACTCGCTTTCTTGGGAGCTGGCCGCAAAAGCGCAGGATTGCTTCAGGCCCTATTCTGGTCCCGGGCGGCAGGCTGAGCCTGTGGTTAATTCTTCTTCCTGATGGGGAAGTAGAGTGACCTGTGCCTGTCCCAACACCTAGAGCTAGTCTCTCATTGGTTCCCACTCTTCCCGTTCAGCCTCAGGACAAATTGCAACCTGTACGGAACAGGAGGTTAAAGGTGCTGATTCTCCAAGGAGGGAGATTGTTACTAAAGCGGCTGGAATGGCGAACCCGAGCATAAGGAGATGAGAAATGAGGTGCGTTTTGGAAACCTTTCCCGATCACACGGTGTACCATCTTCTGGGTTTCTCATGCATGTTTTCGATGTAGGAAGATGCCCTTGAACCTGGAGATTTGGGACCCATGGGATGGATATCACGCAGTATTACTTTAAAGGGTCTGCGTTTCCTCACCCAACCTCACCAAACCTCTCAGCCCCAAGAGTGTCCACCCTTATGTCTCCATCAGCTGTGGGTCTAGATATGGTCAATCCAGGTGGCATCACAGCCCCTGAACGAATTTTGTAAGAATTTCTCTCTCTTTCACTGTCTTTGTTTCACGGGTTTTTAAAAGTAATTGATTTTTATAATGGGGTTTAGCTGCTTTTCACTGCTGTGTTTCTGCCGCTTTACACCCACTTGACTCACTTACAGAGAGATATCAAAACATAGGTTTTAAGCTTCTTACTAGTCAGATATATTCTTGGGCGGTGAATAGGGGGTGTTGAGTCCAATTCACTGATCAAGGAGTAGGTCTTGTCTATTACATATTGGGTTTATGGAACGGTATCTGACCTAATTTGAAACCCTTGTTTTATGCATCACCCCACCTCACCTTTCCCGTTAAGCAGCCATAGTGTGTTTTCTAAACGTGGGACTCTGTTCTGTTTGTAATTCAGTTCAAGGGTAGCGGTTTTTACATTCCCTCTATAAGTGATATCTTATGATAAGTGTCTTTTTCTGTGTGACTTATTTCACTTAGAATCGTCGTACCTAAATCCACTCATCATGCTGCTACTAGCCTTATGACGTTGATTTCATGGCTGAGTGATATTCCATTGTACATAAGGACCACAACTTCTTTATCCATTTTTCTCTTTCCTGGGATATTTAAGGTGTAACGAAGTGGAGGTTCTTGTCAACAGAGCAGCCGTAAACTTTGGGGTGCCTGTGTCTTGCTGATTTTTAGTTTTCCCAATTTATACGCCCATGAGTGGAAGTGCCCTGTGCTCTCTAAGCTGAGTTTTTTAGATGTTTCAGGACACAACGTACACTTCTCCAGAGTGGCTGTTGGCAATTTACATCCCTCCCATCAGCGTAGCCAGGCTCCCGTTTCTCCATGGCCTGTCCTGCATTTCTGGTTTTGACACTTTATTCAGCATGGCCCTTTTGACCGATGGGAAGCGAGACTTCTTTGTAGCGCTGATTTGCCTTTCCAGGTTGCTTGGTTGGCCAAAAAGGGCGTATGCGTTTTTTCCTGAATATATTCAGGAAAAAACGCATACGCCCTTTTTGGCCAAGGTCATCATTGTCGAGGTTTTGCCGCTTTTCCTGTGCTTTAAAGGCGATTCGAATCTCCCTCCTGAAATCTGTTTCCTGCAATTCTGCCTTGCTTTCCAATCCTCTTCGTTGCCTTCCCTCAATATATTTGTGGACGAGAGTTATCATTTATAAGTCTGCAGGTTTGTGAATTGCAGTGCCCCTGAGCTCCATTTTTCAACTCGCTTTCTTGGGAGCTGGCCGCAAAAGCGCAGGATTGCTTCAGGCCCTATTCTGGTCCCGGGCGGCAGGCTGAGACTGTGGTTAATTCTTCTTCCTGATGGGGAAGTAGAGTGACCTGTGCCTGTCCCAACACCTAGAGCTAGTCTCTCATTGGTTCCCACTCTTCCCGTTCAGCCTCAGGACAAATTGCAACCTGTACGGAACAGGAGGTTAAAGGTGCTGATTCTCCAAGGAGGGAGATTGTTACTAAAGCGGCTGGAATGGCGAACCCGAGCATAAGGAGATGAGAAATGAGGTGCGTTTTGGAAACCTTTCCCGATCACACGGTGTACCATCTTCTGGGTTTCTCATGCATGTTTTCGATGTAGGAAGATGCCCTTGAACCTGGAGATTTGGGACCCATGGGATGGATATCACGCAGTATTACTTTAAAGGGTCTGCGTTTCCTCACCCAACCTCACCAAACCTCTCAGCCCCAAGAGTGTCCACCCTTATGTCTCCATCAGCTGTGGGTCTAGATATGGTCAATCCAGGTGGCATCACAGCCCCTGAACGAATTTTGTAAGAATTTCTCTCTCTTTCACTGTCTTTGTTTCACGGGTTTTTAAAAGTAATTGATTTTTATAATGGGGTTTAGCTGCTTTTCACTGCTGTGTTTCTGCCGCTTTACACCCACTTGACTCACTTACAGAGAGATATCAAAACATAGGGTTTAAGATTCTTACTAGTCAGATATATTCTTGGGCGGTGAATAGGGGGTGTTGAGTCCAATTCACTGATCAAGGAGTAGGTCTTGTCTATTACATATTGGGTTTATGGAACGGTATCTGACCTAATTTGAAACCCTTGTTTTATGCATCACCCCACCTCACCTTTCCCGTTAAGCAGCCATAGTGTGTTTTCTAAACGTGGGACTCTGGTCTGTTTTGTAATTCAGTTCAAGGGTAGCGGTTTATACATTCCCTCTATAAGTGATATCTTATGATAAGTGTCTTTTTCTGTGTGACTTATTTCACTTAGAATCGTCGTACCTAAATCCACTCATCATGCTGCTACTAGCCTTATGACGTTGATTTCATGGCTGAGTGATATTCCATTGTACATAAGGACCACAACTTCTTTATCCATTTTTCTCTTTCCTGGGATATTTAAGGTGTAACGAAGTGGAGGTTCTTGTCAACAGAGCAGCCGTAAACTTTGGGGTGCCTGTGTCTTGCTGATTTTTGGTTTTCCCAATTTATACGCCCATGAGTGGAAGTGCCCTGTGCTCTCTAAGCTGAGTTTTTTAGATGTTTCAGGACACACCGTACACTTCTCCAGAGTGGCTGTTGGCAATTTACATCCCTCCCATCAGCGTAGCCAGGCTCCCGTTTCTCCATGGCCTGTCCTGCATTTCTGGTTTTGACACTTTATTCAGCATGGCCCTTTTGACCGATGGGAAGCGAGACTTCTTTGTAGCGCTGATTTGCCTTTCCAGGTTGCTTGGTTGGCCAAAAAGGGCGTATGCGTTTTTTCCTGAATATATTCAGGAAAAAACGCATACGCCCTTTTTGGCCAAGGGCATCATTGTCGAGGTTTTGCCGCTTTTCCTGTGCTTTAAAGGCGATTCGAATCTCCCTCCTGAAATCTGTTTCCTGCAATTCTGCCTTGCTTTCCAATCCTCTTCGTTGCCTTCCCTCAATATATTTGTGGACGAGAGTTATCATTTATAAGTCTGCAGGTTTCTGAGTTGCAGTGCCCCTGAGTTCCATTTTTCAACTCGCTTTCTTGGGAGCTGGCCGCAAAAGCGCAGGATTGCTTCAGGCCCTATTCTGGTCCCGGGCGGCAGGCTGAGCCTGTGGTTAATTCTTCTTCCTGATGGGGAAGTAGAGTGACCTGTGCCTGTCCCAACACCTAGAGCTAGTCTCTCATTGGTTCCCACTCTTCCCGTTCATCCTCAGGACAAATTGCAACCTGTACGGAACAGGAGGTTAAAGGTGCTGATTCTCCAAGGAGGGAGATTGCTACTAAAGCGGCTGGAATGGCGAACCCGAGCATAAGGAGATGAGAAATGAGGTGCGTTTTGGAAACCTTTCCCGATCACACGGTGTACCATCTTCTGGGTTTCTCATGCATGTTTTCGATGTAGGAAGATGCCCTTGAACCTGGCGATTTGGGACCCATGGGATGGATATCACGCAGTATTACTTTAAAGGGTCTGCGTTTCCTCACCCAACCTCACCAAACCTCTCAGCCCCAAGAGTGTCCACCCTTATGTCTCCATCAGCTGTGGGTCTAGATATGGTCAATCCAGGTGGCATCACAGCCCCTGAACGAATTTTGTAAGAATTTCTCTCTCTTTCACTGTCTTTGTTTCACGGGTTTTTAAAAGTAATTGATTTTTATAATGGGGTTTAGCTGCTTTTCACTGCTGTGTTTCTGCCGCTTTACACCCACTTGACTCACTTACAGAGAGATATCAAAACATAGGTTTTAAGCTTCTTACTAGTCAGATATATTCTTGGGCGGTGAATAGGGGGTGTTGAGTCCAATTCACTGATCAAGGAGTAGGTCTTGTCTATTACATATTGGGTTTATGGAACGGTATCTGACCTAATTTGAAACCCTTGTTTTATGCATCACCCCACCTCACCTTTCCCGTTAAGCAGCCATAGTGTGTTTTCTAAACGTGGGACTCTGTTCTGTTTTGTAATTCAGTTCAAGGGTAGCGGTTTTTACATTCCCTCTATAAGTGATATCTTATGATAAGTGTCTTTTTCTGTGTGACTTATTTCACTTAGAATCGTCGTACCTAAATCCACTCATCATGCTGCTACTAGCCTTATGACGTTGATTTCATGGCTGAGTGATATTCCATTGTACATAAGGACCACAACTTCTTTATCCATTTTTCTCTTTCCTGGGATATTTAAGGTGTAACGAAGTGGAGGTTCTTGTCAACAGAGCAGCCCTAAACTTTGGGGTGCCTGTGTCTTGCTGATTTTTAGTTTTCCCAATTTATACGCCCATGAGTGGAAGTGCCCTGTGCTCTCTAAGCTGAGTTTTTTAGATGTTTCAGGACACACCGTACACTTCTCCAGAGTGGCTGTTGGCAATTTACATCCCTCCCATCAGCGTAGCCAGGCTCCCGTTTCTCCATGGCCTGTCCTGCATTTCTGGTTTTGACACTTTATTCAGCATGGCCCTTTTGACCGATGGGAAGCGAGACTTCTTTGTAGCGCTGATTTGCCTTTCCAGGTTGCTTGGTTGGCCAAAAAGGGCGTATGCGTTTTTTCCTGAATATATTCAGGAAAAAACGCATACGCCCTTTTTGGCCAAGGGCATCATTGTCGAGGTTTTGCCGCTTTTCCTGTGCTTTAAAGGCGATTCGAATCTCCCTCCTGAAATCTGTTTCCTGCAATTCTGCCTTGCTTTCCAATCCTCTTCGTTGCCTTCCCTCAATATATTTGTGGACGAGAGTTATCATTTATAAGTCTGCAGGTTTGTGAATTGCAGTGCCCCTGAGCTCCATTTTTCAACTCGCTTTCTTGGGAGCTGGCCGCAAAAGCGCAGGATTGCTTCAGGCCCTATTCTGGTCCCGGGCGGCAGGCTGAGCCTGTGGTTAATTCTTCTTCCTGATGGGGAAGTAGAGTGACCTGTGCCTGTCCCAACACCTAGAGCTAGTCTCTCATTGGTTCCCACTCTTCCCGTTCATCCTCAGGACAAATTGCAACCTGTACGGAACAGGAGGTTAAAGGTGCTGATTCTCCAAGGAGGGAGATTGCTACTAAAGCGGCTGGAATGGCGAACCCGAGCATAAGGAGATGAGAAATGAGGTGCGTTTTGGAAACCTTTCCCGATCACACGGTGTACCATCTTCTGGGTTTCTCATGCATGTTTTCGATGTAGGAAGATGCCCTTGAACCTGGAGATTTGGGACCCATGGGATGGATATCACGCAGTATTATTTAAAGGGTCTGCGTTTCCTCACCCAACCTCACCAAACCTCTCAGCCCCAAGAGTGTCCACCCTTATGTCTCCATCAGCTGTGGGTCTAGATATGGTCAATCCAGGTGGCATCACAGCCCCTGAACGAATTTTGTAAGAATTTCTCTCTATTTCACTGTCTTTGTTTCACGGGTTTTTAAAAGTAATTGATTTTTATAATGGGGTTTAGCTGCTTTTCACTGCTGTGTTTCTGCCGCTTTACACCCACTTGACTCACTTACAGAGAGATATCAAAACATAGGGTTTAAGATTCTTACTAGTCAGATATATTCTTGGGCGGTGAATAGGGGGTGTTGAGTCCAATTCACTGATCAAGGAGTAGGTCTTGTCTATTACATATTGGGTTTATGGAACGGTATCTGACCTAATTTGAAACCCTTGTTTTATGCATCACCCCACCTCACCTTTCCCGTTAAGCAGCCATAGTGTGTTTTCTAAACGTGGGACTCTGTTCTGTTTTGTAATTCAGTTCAAGGGTAGCGGTTTTTACATTCCCTCTATAAGTGATATCTTATGATAAGTGTCTTTTTCTGTGTGACTTATTTCACTTAGAATCGTCGTACCTAAATCCACTCATCATGCTGCTACTAGCCTTATGACGTTGATTTCATGGCTGAGTGATATTCCATTGTACATAAGGACCACAAGTTCTTTATCCATTTTTCTCTTTCCTGGGATATTTAAGATGTAACGAAGTGGAGGTTCTTGTCAACAGAGCAGCCGTAAACTTTGGGGTGCCTGTGTCTTGCTGATTTTTAGTTTTCCCAATTTATACGCTCATGAGTGGAAGTGCCCTGTGCTCTCTAAGCTGAGTTTTTTAGATGTTTCAGGACACACCGTACACTTCTCCAGAGTGGCTGTTGGCAATTTACATCCCTCCCATCAGCGTAGCCAGGCTCCCGTTTCTCCATGGCCTGTCCTGCATTTCTGGTTTTGACACTTTATTCAGCATGGCCCTTTTGACCGATGGGAAGCGAGACTTCTTTGTAGCGCTGATTTGCCTTTCCAGGTTGCTTGGTTGGCCAAAAAGGGCGTATGCGTTTTTTCCTGAATATATTCAGGAAAAAACGCATACGCCCTTTTTGGCCAAGGGCATCATTGTCGAGGTTTTGCCGCTTTTCCTGTGCTTTAAAGGCGATTCGAATCTCCCTCCTGAAATCTGTTTCCTGCAATTCTGCCTTGCTTTCCAATCCTCTTCGTTGCCTTCCCTCAATATATTTGTGGACGAGAGTTATCATTTATAAGTCTGCAGGTTTGTGAATTGCAGTGCCTCTGAGCTCCATTTTTCAACTCGCTTTCTTGGGAGCTGGCCGCAAAAGCGCAGGATTGCTTCAGGCCCTATTCTGGTCCCGGGCGGCAGGCTGAGCCTGTGGTTAATTCTTCTTCCTGATGGGGAAGTAGAGTGACCTGTGCCTGTCCCAACACCTAGAGCTAGTCTCTCATTGGTTCCCACTCTTCCCGTTCATCCTCAGGACAAATTGCAACCTGTACGGAACAGGAGGTTAAAGGTGCTGATTCTCCAAGGAGGGAGATTGCTACTAAAGCGGCTGGAATGGCGAACCCGAGCATAAGGAGATGAGAAATGAGGTGTGTTTTGGAAACCTTTCCCGATCACACAGTGTACCATCTTCTGGGTTTCTCATGCATGATTTCGATGTAGGAAGATGCCCTTGAACCTGGAGATTTGGGACCCATGGGATGGGAACCACGCAGTATTAATTTAAAGGGTCTGCGTTTCCTCACCCAACCTCACCAAACCTCTCAGCCCCAAGAGTGTCCACCCTTATGTCTCCATCAGCTGTGGGTCTAGATATGGTCAATCCAGGTGGCATCACAGCCCCTGAACGAATTTTAAGAATTTCCCTCTCTTTCACTGTCTTTGTTTCACGGGTTTTTAAAAGTAATTGATTTTTATAATGGGGTTTAGCTGCTTTTCACTGCTGTGCTTCTGCCGCTTTACACCCACTTGACTCACTTACAGAGAGATATCAAAACATAGGTTTTACGATTCTTACTAGTCAGATATATTCTTGGGCGGTGAATAGGGGGTGTTGAGTCCAATTCACTGATCAAGGAGTAGGTCTTGTCTATTACATATTGGGTTTATGGAACGGTATCTGACCTAATTTGAAACCCTTGTTTTATGCATCACCCCACCTCACCTTTCCCGTTAAGCAGCCATAGTGTGTTTTCTAAACGTGGGACTCTGTTCTGTTTTGTAATTCAGTTCAAGGGTAGCGGTTTTTACATTCCCTCTATAAGTGATATCTTATGATAAGTGTCTTTTTCTGTGTGACTTATTTCACTTAGAATCGTCGTACCTAAATCCACTCATCATGCTGCTACTAGCCTTATGACGTTGATTTCATGGCTGAGTGATATTCCATTGTACATAAGGACCACAAGTTCTTTATCCATTTTTCTCTTTCCTGGGATATTTAAGGTGTAACGAAGTGGAGGTTCTTGTCAACAGAGCAGCCGTAAACTTTGGGGTGCCTGTGTCTTGCTGATTTTTAGTTTTCCCAATTTATACGCCCATGAGTGGAAGTGCCCTGTGCTCTCTAAGCTGAGTTTTTTAGATGTTTCAGGACACACCGTACACTTCTCCAGAGTGGCTGTTGGCAATTTACATCCCTCCCATCAGCGTAGCCAGGCTCCCGTTTCTCCATGGCCTGTCCTGCATTTCTGGTTTTGACACTTTATTCAGCATGGCCCTTTTGACCGATGGGAAGCGAGACTTCTTTGTAGCGCTGATTTGCCTTTCCAGGTTGCTTGGTTGGCCAAAAAGGGCGTATGCGTTTTTTCCTGAATATATTCAGGAAAAAACGCATACGCCCTTTTTGGCCAAGGGCATCATTGTCTAGGTTTTGCCGCTTTTCCTGTGCTTTAAAGGCGATTTGAATCTCCCTCCTGAAATCTGTTTCCTGCAATTCTGCCTTGCTTTCCAATCCTCTTCGTTGCCTTCCCTCAATATATTTGTGGACGAGAGTTATCATTTATAAGTCTGCAGGTTTGTGAATTGCAGTGCCCCTGAGCTCCATTTTTCAACTCGCTTTCTTGGGAGCTGGCCGTAAAAGCGCAGGATTGCTTCAGGCCCTATTCTGGTCCCGGGCGGCAGGCTGAGCCTGTGGTTAATTCTTCTTCCTGATGGGGAAGTAGAGTGACCTGTGCCTGTCCCAACACCTAGAGCTAGTCTCTCATTGGTTCCCACTCTTCCCGTTCATCCTCAGGACAAATTGCAACCTGTACGGAACAGGAGGTTAAAGGTGCTGATTCTCTAAGGAGGGAGATTGCTACTAAAGCGGCTGGAATGGCGAACCCGAGCATAAGGAGATGAGAAATGAGGTGCGTTTTGGAAACCTTTCCCGATCACACAGTGTACCATCTTCTGGGTTTCTCATGCATGATTTCGATGTAGGAAGATGCCCTTGAACCTGGAGATTTGGGACCCATGGGATGGATATCACGCAGTATTAATTTAAAGGGTCTGCGTTTCCTCACCCAACCTCACCAAACCTCTCAGCCCCAAGAGTGTCCACCCTTATGTCTCCATCAGCTGTGGGTCTAGATATGGTCAATCCAGGTGGCATCACAGCCCCTGAACGAATTTTAAGAATTTCCCTCTCTTTCACTGTCTTTGTTTCACGGGTTTTTAAAAGTAATTGATTTTTATAATGGGGTTTAGCTGCTTTTCACTGCTGTGTTTCTGCCGCTTTACACCCACTTGACTCACTTACAGAGAGATATCAAAACATAGGTTTTACGATTCTTACTAGTCAGATATATTCTTGGGCGGTGAATAGGGGGTGTTGAGTCCAATTCACTGATCAAGTAGTAGGTCTTGTCTATTACATATTGGGTTTATGGAACGGTATCTGACCTAATTTGAAACCCTTGTTTTATGCATCACCCCACCTCACCTTTCCCGTTAAGCAGCCATAGTGTGTTTTCTAAACGTGGGACTCTGTTCTGTTTTGTAATTCAGTTCAAGGGTAGCGGTTTATACATTCCCTCTATAAGTGATATCTTATGATAAGTGTCTTTTTCTGTGTGACTTATTTCACTTAGAATCGTCGTACCTAAATCCACTCATCATGCTGCTACTAGCCTTATGACGTTGATTTCATGGCTGAGTGATATTCCATTGTATATAAGGACCACAACTTCTTTATCCATTTTTCTCTTTCCTGGGATATTTAAGGTGTAACGAAGTGGAGGTTCTTGTCAACAGAGCAGCCCTAAACTTTGGGGTGCCTGTGTCTTGCTGATTTTTAGTTTTCCCAATTTATACGCCCATGAGTGGAAGTGCCCTGTGCTCTCTAAGCTGAGTTTTTTAGATGTTTCAGGACACAACGTACACTTCTCCAGAGTGGCTGTTGGCAATTTACATCCCTCCCATCAGCGTAGCCAGGCTACCGTTTCTCCATGGCCTGTCCTGCATTTCTGGTTTTGACACTTTATTCAGCATGGCCCTTTTGACCGATGGGAAGCGAGACTTCTTTGTAGCGCTGATTTGCCTTTCCAGGTTGCTTGGTTGGCCAAAAAGGGCGTATGCGTTTTTTCCTGAATATATTCAGGAAAAAACGCATACGCCCTTTTTGGCCAAGGGCATCATTGTCGAGGTTTTGCCGCTTTTCCTGTGCTTTAAAGGCGATTCGAATCTCCCTCCTGAAATCTGTTTCCTGCAATTCTGCCTTGCTTTCCAATCCTCTTCGTTGCCTTCCCTCAATATATTTGTGGACGAGAGTTATCATTTATAAGTCTGCAGGTTTGTGAATTGCAGTGCCCCTGAGCTCCATTTTTCAACTCGCTTTCTTGGGAGCTGGCCGCAAAAGCGCAGGATTGCTTCAGGCCCTATTCTGGTCCCGGGCGGCAGGCTGAGCCTGTGGTTAATTCTTCTTCCTGATGGGAAAGTAGAGTGACCTGTGCCTGTCCCAACACCTAGAGCTAGACTCTCATTGGTTCCCACTCTTCCCGTTCATCCTCAGGACAAATTGCAACCTGTACGGAACAGGAGGTTAAAGGTGCTGATTCTCCAAGGAGGGAGATTGCTACTAAAGCGGCTGGAATGGCGAACCCGAGCATAAGGAGATGAGAAATGAGGTGCGTTTTGGAAATCTTTCCCGATCACACGGTGTACCATCTTCTGGGTTTCTCATGCATGTTTTCGATGTAGGAAGATGCCCTTGAACCTGGAGATTTGGGACCCATGGGATGGATATCACGCAGTATTACTTTAAAGGGTCTGCGTTTCCTCACCCAACCTCACCAAACCTCTCAGCCCCAAGAGTGTCCACCCGTATGTCTCCATCAGCTGTGGGTCTAGATATGGTCAATCCAGGTGGCATCACAGCCCCTGAACGAATTTTGTAAGAATTTCTCTCTCTTTCACTGTCTTTGTTTCACGGGTTTTTAAAAGTAATTGATTTTTATAATGGGGTTTAGCTGCTTTTCACTGCTGTGTTTCTGCCGCTTTACACCCACTTGACTCACTTACAGAGAGATATCAAAACATAGGGTTTAAGATTCTTACTAGTCAGATATATTCTTGGGCGGTGAATAGGGGGTGTTGAGTCCAATTCACTGATCAAGGAGTAGGTCTTGTCTATTACATATTGGGTTTATGGAACGGTATCTGACCTAATTTGAAACCCTTGTTTTATGCATCACCCCACCTCACCTTTCCCGTTAAGCAGCCATAGTGTGTTTTCTAAACGTGGGACTCTGTTCTGTTTTGTAATTCAGTTCAAGGGTAGCGGTTTTTACATTCCCTCTAGAAGTGATATCTTATGATAAGTGTCTTTTTCTGTGTGACTTATTTCACTTAGAATCGTCGTACCTAAATCCACTCATCATGCTGCTACTAGCCTTATGACGTTGATTTCATGGCTGAGTGATATTCCATTGTACATAAGGACCACAAGTTCTTTATCCATTTTTCTCTTTCCTGGGATATTTAAGATGTAACGAAGTGGAGGTTCTTGTCAACAGAGCAGCCGTAAACTTTGGGGTGCCTGTGTCTTGCTGATTTTTAGTTTTCCCAATTTATACGCCCATGAGTGGAAGTGCCCTGTGCTCTCTAAGCTGAGTTTTTTAGATGTTTCAGGACACACCGTACACTTCTCCAGAGTGGCTGTTGGCAATTTACATCCCTCCCATCAGCGTAGCCAGGCTCCCGTTTCTCCATGGCCTGTCCTGCATTTCTGGTTTTGACACTTTATTCAGCATGGCCCTTTTGACCGATGGGAAGCGAGACTTCTTTGTAGCGCTGATTTGCCTTTCCAGGTTGCTTGGTTGGCCAAAAAGGGCGTATGCGTTTTTTCCTGAATATATTCAGGAAAAAACGCATACGCCCTTTTTGGCCAAGGGCATCATTGTCGAGGTTTTGCCGCTTTTCCTGTGCTTTAAAGGCGATTCGAATCTCCCTCCTGAAATCTGTTTCCTGCAATTCTGCCTTGCTTTCCAATCCTCTTCGTTGCCTTCCCTCAATATATTTGTGGACGAGAGTTATCATTTATAAGTCTGCAGGTTTGTGAATTGCAGTGCCTCTGAGCTCCATTTTTCAACTCGCTTTCTTGGGAGCTGGCCGCAAAAGCGCAGGATTGCTTCAGGCCCTATTCTGGTCCCGGGCGGCAGGCTGAGCCTGTGGTTAATTCTTCTTCCTGATGGGGAAGTAGAGTGACCTGTGCCTGTCCCAACACCTAGAGCTAGTCTCTCATTGGTTCCCACTCTTCCCGTTCATCCTCAGGACAAATTGCAACCTGTACGGAACAGGAGGTTAAAGGTGCTGATTCTCCAAGGAGGGAGATTGCTACTAAAGCGGCTGGAATGGCGAACCCGAGCATAAGGAGATGAGAAATGAGGTGTGTTTTGGAAACCTTTCCCGATCACACAGTGTACCATCTTCTGGGTTTCTCATGCATGATTTCGATGTAGGAAGATGCCCTTGAACCTGGAGATTTGGGACCCATGGGATGGGAACCACGCAGTATTAATTTAAAGGGTCTGCGTTTCCTCACCCAACCTCACCAAACCTCTCAGCCCCAAGAGTGTCCACCCTTATGTCTCCATCAGCTGTGGGTCTAGATATGGTCAATCCAGGTGGCATCACAGCCCCTGAACGAATTTTAAGAATTTCCCTCTCTTTCACTGTCTTTGTTTCACGGGTTTTTAAAAGTAATTGATTTTTATAATGGGGTTTAGCTGCTTTTCACTGCTGTGTTTCTGCCGCTTTACACCCACTTGACTCACTTACAGAGAGATATCAAAACATAGGTTTTACGATTCTTACTAGTCAGATATATTCTTGGGCAGTGGATAGGGGGTGTTGAGTCCAATTCACTGATCAAGGAGTAGGTCTTGTCTATTACATATTGGGTTTATGGAACGGTATCTGACCTAATTTGAAACCCTTGTTTTATGCATCACCCCACCTCACCTTTCCCGTTAAGCAGCCATAGTGTGTTTTCTAAACGTGGGACTCTGTTCTGTTTTGTAATTCAGTTCAAGGGTAGCGGTTTTTACATTCCCTCTATAAGTGATATCTTATGATAAGTGTCTTTTTCTGTGTGACTTATTTCACTTAGAATCGTCGTACCTAAATCCACTCATCATGCTGCTACTAGCCTTATGACGTTGATTTCATGGCTGAGTGATATTCCATTGTACATAAGGACCACAACTTCTTTATCCATTTTTCTCTTTCCTGGGATATTTAAGGTGTAACGAAGTGGAGGTTCTTGTCAACAGAGCAGCCCTAAACTTTGGGGTGCCTGTGTCTTGCTGATTTTTAGTTTTCCCAATTTATACGCCCATGAGTGGAAGTGCCCTGTGCTCTCTAAGCTGAGTTTTTTAGATGTTTCAGGACACACCGTACACTTCTCCAGAGTGGCTGTTGGCAATTTACATCCCTCCCATCAGCGTAGCCAGGCTCCCGTTTCTCCATGGCCTGTCCTGCATTTCTGGTTTTGACACTTTATTCAGCATGGCCCTTTTGACCGATGGGAAGCGAGACTTCTTTGTAGCGCTGATTTGCCTTTCCAGGTTGCTTGGTTGGCCAAAAAGGGCGTATGCGTTTTTTCCTGAATATATTCAGGAAAAAACGCATACGCCCTTTTTGGCCAAGGGCATCATTGTCGAGGTTTTGCCGCTTTTCCTGTGCTTTAAAGGCGATTCGAATCTCCCTCCTGAAATCTGTTTCCTGCAATTCTGCCTTGCTTTCCAATCCTCTTCGTTGCCTTCCCTCAATATATTTGTGGACGAGAGTTATCATTTATAAGTCTGCAGGTTTGTGAATTGCAGTGCCCCTGAGCTCCATTTTTCAACTCGCTTTCTTGGGAGCTGGCCGCAAAAGCGCAGGATTGCTTCAGGCCCTATTCTGGTCCCGGGCGGCAGGCTGAGCCTGTGGTTAATTCTTCTTCCTGATGGGAAAGTAGAGTGACCTGTGCCTGTCCCAACACCTAGAGCTAGTCTCTCATTGGTTCCCACTCTTCCCGTTCATCCTCAGGACAAATTGCAACCTGTACGGAACAGGAGGTTAAAGGTGCTGATTCTCCAAGGAGGGAGATTGCTACTAAAGCGGCTGGAATGGCGAACCCGAGCATAAGGAGATGAGAAATGAGGTGCGTTTTGGAAACCTTTCCCGATCACACGGTGTACCATCTTCTGGGTTTCTCATGCATGTTTTCGATGTAGGAAGATGCCCTTGAACCTGGAGATTTGGGACCCATGGGATGGGAACCACGCAGTATTACTTTAAAGGGTCTGCGTTTCCTCACCCAACCTCACCAAACCTCTCAGCCCCAAGAGTGTCCACCCTTATGTCTCCATCTTCTGTGGGTCTAGATATGGTCAATCCAGGTGGCATCACCGCCCCTGAACGAATTTTGTAAGAATTTCCCTCTCTTTCACTGTCTTTGTTTCACGGGTTTTTAAAAGTAATTGATTTTTATAATGGGGTTTAGCTGCTTTTCACTGCAGTGTTTCTGCCGCTTTACACCCACTTGACTCACTTACAGAGAGATATCAAAACATAGGTTTTACGATTCTTACTAGTCAGATATATTCTTGGGCGGTGAATAGGGGGTGTTGAGTCCAATTCACTGATCAAGGAGTAGGTCTTGTCTATTACATATTGGGTTTATGGAACGGTATCTGACCTAATTTGAAACCCTTGTTTTATGCATCACCCCACCTCACCTTTCCCGTTAAGCAGCCATAGTGTGTTTTCTAAACGTGGGACTCTGTTCTGTTTTGTAATTCAGTTCAAGGGTAGCGGTTTTTACATTCCCTCTATAAGTGATATCTTATGATAAGTGTCTTTTTCTGTGTGACTTATTTCACTTAGAATCGTCGTACCTAAATCCACTCATCATGCTGCTACTAGCCTTATGACGTTGATTTCATGGCTGAGTGATATTCCATTGTACATAAGGACCACAACTTCTTTATCCATTTTTCTCTTTCCTGGGATATTTAAGGTGTAACGAAGTGGAGGTTCTTGTCAACAGAGCAGCCCTAAACTTTGGGGTGCCTGTGTCTTGCTGATTTTTAGTTTTCCCAATTTATACGCCCATGAGTGGAAGTGCCCTGTGCTCTCTAAGCTGAGTTTTTTAGATGTTTCAGGACACACCGTACACTTCTCCAGAGTGGCTGTTGGCAATTTACATCCCTCCCATCAGCGTAGCCAGGCTCCCGTTTCTCCATGGCCTGTCCTGCATTTCTGGTTTTGACACTTTATTCAGCATGGCCCTTTTGACCGATGGGAAGCGAGACTTCTTTGTAGCGCTGATTTGCCTTTCCAGGTTGCTTGGTTGGCCAAAAAGGGCGTATGCGTTTTTTCCTGAATATATTCAGGAAAAAACGCATACGCCCTTTTTGGCCAAGGGCATCATTGTCTAGGTTTTGCCGCTTTTCCTGTGCTTTAAAGGCGATTTGAATCTCCCTCCTGAAATCTGTTTCCTGCAATTCTGCCTTGCTTTCCAATCCTCTTCGTTGCCTTCCCTCAATATATTTGTGGACGAGAGTTATCATTTATAAGTCTGCAGGTTTGTGAATTGCAGTGCCCCTGAGCTCCATTTTTCAACTCGCTTTCTTGGGAGCTGGCCGTAAAAGCGCAGGATTGCTTCAGGCCCTATTCTGGTCCCGGGCGGCAGGCTGAGCCTGTGGTTAATTCTTCTTCCTGATGGGGAAGTAGAGTGACCTGTGCCTGTCCCAACACCTAGAGCTAGTCTCTCATTGGTTCCCACTCTTCCCGTTCATCCTCAGGACAAATTGCAACCTGTACGGAACAGGAGGTTAAAGGTGCTGATTCTCCAAGGAGGGAGATTGCTACTAAAGCGGCTGGAATGGCGAACCCGAGCATAAGGAGATGAGAAATGAGGTGTGTTTTGGAAACCTTTCCCGATCACACAGTGTACCATCTTCTGGGTTTCTCATGCATGATTTCGATGTAGGAAGATGCCCTTGAACCTGGAGATTTGGGACCCATGGGATGGGAACCACGCAGTATTAATTTAAAGGGTCTGCGTTTCCTCACCCAACCTCACCAAACCTCTCAGCCCCAAGAGTGTCCACCCTTATGTCTCCATCAGCTGTGGGTCTAGATATGGTCAATCCAGGTGGCATCACAGCCCCTGAACGAATTTTAAGAATTTCCCTCTCTTTCACTGTCTTTGTTTCACGGGTTTTTAAAAGTAATTGATTTTTATAATGGGGTTTAGCTGCTTTTCACTGCTGTGTTTCTGCCGCTTTACACCCACTTGACTCACTTACAGAGAGATATCAAAACATAGGTTTTACGATTCTTACTAGTCAGATATATTCTTGGGCAGTGGATAGGGGGTGTTGAGTCCAATTCACTGATCAAGGAGTAGGTCTTGTCTATTACATATTGGGTTTATGGAACGGTATCTGACCTAATTTGAAACCCTTGTTTTATGCATCACCCCACCTCACCTTTCCCGTTAAGCAGCCATTGTGTGTTTTCTAAACGTGGGACTCTGTTCTGTTTTGTAATTCAGTTCAAGGGTAGCGGTTTTTACATTCCCTCTATAAGTGATATCTTATGATAAGTGTCTTTTTCTGTGTGACTTATTTCACTTAGAATCGTCGTACCTAAATCCACTCATCATGCTGCTACTAGCCTTATGACGTTGATTTCATGGCTGAGTGATATTCCATTGTACATAAGGACCACAACTTCTTTATCCATTTTTCTCTTTCCTGGGATATTTAAGGTGTAACGAAGTGGAGGTTCTTGTCAACAGAGCAGCCCTAAACTTTGGGGTGCCTGTGTCTTGCTGATTTTTAGTTTTCCCAATTTATACGCCCATGAGTGGAAGTGCCCTGTGCTCTCTAAGCTGAGTTTTTTAGATGTTTCAGGACACACCGTACACTTCTCCAGAGTGGCTGTTGGCAATTTACATCCCTCCCATCAGCGTAGCCAGGCTCCCGTTTCTCCATGGCCTGTCCTGCATTTCTGGTTTTGACACTTTATTCAGCATGGCCCTTTTGACCGATGGGAAGCGAGACTTCTTTGTAGCGCTGATTTGCCTTTCCAGGTTGCTTGGTTGGCCAAAAAGGGCGTATGCGTTTTTTCCTGAATATATTCAGGAAAAAACGCATACGCCCTTTTTGGCCAAGGGCATCATTGTCGAGGTTTTGCCGCTTTTCCTGTGCTTTAAAGGCGATTCGAATCTCCCTCCTGAAATCTGTTTCCTGCAATTCTGCCTTGCTTTCCAATCCTCTTCGTTGCCTTCCCTCAATATATTTGTGGACGAGAGTTATCATTTATAAGTCTGCAGGTTTGTGAATTGCAGTGCCCCTGAGCTCCATTTTTCAACTCGCTTTCTTGGGAGCTGGCCGCAAAAGCGCAGGATTGCTTCAGGCCCTATTCTGGTCCCGGGCGGCAGGCTGAGCCTGTGGTTAATTCTTCTTCCTGATGGGAAAGTAGAGTGACCTGTGCCTGTCCCAACACCTAGAGCTAGTCTCTCATTGGTTCCCACTCTTCCCGTTCATCCTCAGGACAAATTGCAACCTGTACGGAACAGGAGGTTAAAGGTGCTGATTCTCCAAGGAGGGAGATTGCTACTAAAGCGGCTGGAATGGCGAACCCGAGCATAAGGAGATGAGAAATGAGGTGCGTTTTGGAAACCTTTCCCGATCACACGGTGTACCATCTTCTGGGTTTCTCATGCATGTTTTCGATGTAGGAAGATGCCCTTGAACCTGGAGATTTGGGACCCATGGGATGGGAACCACGCAGTATTACTTTAAAGGGTCTGCGTTTCCTCACCCAACCTCACCAAACCTCTCAGCCCCAAGAGTGTCCACCCTTATGTCTCCATCTTCTGTGGGTCTAGATATGGTCAATCCAGGTGGCATCACCGCCCCTGAACGAATTTTGTAAGAATTTCCCTCTCTTTCACTGTCTTTGTTTCACGGGTTTTTAAAAGTAATTGATTTTTATAATGGGGTTTAGCTGCTTTTCACTGCAGTGTTTCTGCCGCTTTACACCCACTTGACTCACTTACAGAGAGATATCAAAACATAGGTTTTACGATTCTTACTAGTCAGATATATTCTTGGGCGGTGAATAGGGGGTGTTGAGTCCAATTCACTGATCAAGGAGTAGGTCTTGTCTATTACATATTGGGTTTATGGAACGGTATCTGACCTAATTTGAAACCCTTGTTTTATGCATCACCCCACCTCACCTTTCCCGTTAAGCAGCCATAGTGTGTTTTCTAAACGTGGGACTCTGTTCTGTTTTGTAATTCAGTTCAAGGGTAGCGGTTTTTACATTCCCTCTATAAGTGATATCTTATGATAAGTGTCTTTTTCTGTGTGACTTATTTCACTTAGAATCGTCGTACCTAAATCCACTCATCATGCTGCTACTAGCCTTATGACGTTGATTTCATGGCTGAGTGATATTCCATTGTACATAAGGACCACAAGTTCTTTATCCATTTTTCTCTTTCCTGGGATATTTAAGGTGTAACGAAGTGGAGGTTCTTGTCAACAGAGCAGCCGTAAACTTTGGGGTGCCTGTGTCTTGCTGATTTTTAGTTTTCCCAATTTATACGCCCATGAGTGGAAGTGCCCTGTGCTCTCTAAGCTGAGTTTTTTAGATGTTTCAGGACACACCGTACACTTCTCCAGAGTGGCTGTTGGCAATTTACATCCCTCCCATCAGCGTAGCCAGGCTCCCGTTTCTCCATGGCCTGTCCTGCATTTCTGGTTTTGACACTTTATTCAGCATGGCCCTTTTGACCGATGGGAAGCGAGACTTCTTTGTAGCGCTGATTTGCCTTTCCAGGTTGCTTGGTTGGCCAAAAAGGGCGTATGCGTTTTTTCCTGAATATATTCAGGAAAAAACGCATACGCCCTTTTTGGCCAAGGGCATCATTGTCTAGGTTTTGCCGCTTTTCCTGTGCTTTAAAGGCGATTTGAATCTCCCTCCTGAAATCTGTTTCCTGCAATTCTGCCTTGCTTTCCAATCCTCTTCGTTGCCTTCCCTCAATATATTTGTGGACGAGAGTTATCATTTATAAGTCTGCAGGTTTGTGAATTGCAGTGCCCCTGAGCTCCATTTTTCAACTCGCTTTCTTGGGAGCTGGCCGTAAAAGCGCAGGATTGCTTCAGGCCCTATTCTGGTCCCGGGCGGCAGGCTGAGCCTGTGGTTAATTCTTCTTCCTGATGGGGAAGTAGAGTGACCTGTGCCTGTCCCAACACCTAGAGCTAGTCTCTCATTGGTTCCCACTCTTCCCGTTCATCCTCAGGACAAATTGCAACCTGTACGGAACAGGAGGTTAAAGGTGCTGATTCTCTAAGGAGGGAGATTGCTACTAAAGCGGCTGGAATGGCGAACCCGAGCATAAGGAGATGAGAAATGAGGTGCGTTTTGGAAACCTTTCCCGATCACACAGTGTACCATCTTCTGGGTTTCTCATGCATGATTTCGATGTAGGAAGATGCCCTTGAACCTGGAGATTTGGGACCCATGGGATGGGAACCACGCAGTATTAATTTAAAGGGTCTGCGTTTCCTCACCCAACCTCACCAAACCTCTCAGCCCCAAGAGTATCCACCCTTATGTCTCCATCAGCTGTGGGTCTAGATATCGTCAATCCAGGTGGCATCACAGCCCCTGAACGAATTTTAAGAATTTCCCTCTCTTTCAATGTCTTTGTTTCACGGGTTTTTAAAAGTAATTGATTTTTATAATGGGGTTTAGCTGCTTTTCACTGCTGTGTTTCTGCCGCTTTACACCCACTTGACTCACTTACAGAGAGATATCAAAACATAGGTTTTACGATTCTTACTAGTCAGATATATTCTTGGGCGGTGAATAGGGGGTGTTGAGTCCAATTCACTGATCAAGTAGTAGGTCTTGTCTATTACATATTGGGTTTATGGAACGGTATCTGACCTAATTTGAAACCCTTGTTTTATGCATCACCCCACCTCACCTTTCCCGTTAAGCAGCCATAGTGTGTTTTCTAAACGTGGGACTCTGTTCTGTTTTGTAATTCAGTTCAAGGGTAGCGGTTTTTACATTCCCTCTATAAGTGATATCTTATGATAAGTGTCTTTTTCTGTGTGACTTATTTCACTTAGAATCGTCGTACCTAAATCCACTCATCATGCTGCTACTAGCCTTATGACGTTGATTTCATGGCTGAGTGATATTCCATTGTACATAAGGACCACAAGTTCTTTATCCATTTTTCTCTTTCCTGGGATATTTAAGGTGTAACGAAGTGGAGGTTCTTGTCAACAGAGCAGCCGTAAACTTTGGGGTGCCTGTGTCTTGCTGATTTTTAGTTTTCCCAATTTATACGCCCATGAGTGGAAGTGCCCTGTGCTCTCTAAGCTGAGTTTTTTAGATGTTTCAGGACACACCGTACACTTCTCCAGAGTGGCTGTTGGCAATTTACATCCCTCCCATCAGCGTAGCCAGGCTCCCGTTTCTCCATGGCCTGTCCTGCATTTCTGGTTTTGAAACTTTATTCAGCATGGCCCTTTTGACCGATGGGAAGCGAGACTTCTTTGTAGCGCTGATTTGCCTTTCCAGGTTGCTTGGTTGGCCAAAAAGGGCGTATGCGTTTTTTCCTGAATATATTCAGGAAAAAACGCATACGCCCTTTTTGGCCAAGGGCATCATTGTCGAGGTTTTGCCGCTTTTCCTGTGCTTTAAAGGCGATTCGAATCTCCCTCCTGAAATCTGTTTCCTGCAATTCTGCCTTGCTTTCCAATCCTCTTCGTTGCCTTCCCTCAATATATTTGTGGACGAGAGTTATCATTTATAAGTCTGCAGGTTTGTGAATTGCAGTGCCCCTGAGCTCCATTTTTCAACTCGCTTTCTTGGGAGCTGGCCGCAAAAGCGCAGGATTGCTTCAGGCCCTATTCTGGTTCCGGGCGGCAGGCTGAGCCTGTGGTTAATTCTTCTTCCTGATGGGGAAGTAGAGTGACCTGTGCCTGTCCCAACACCTAGAGCTAGTCTCTCATTGGTTCCCACTCTTCCCGTTCATCCTCAGGACAAATTGCAACCTGTACGGAACAGGAGGTTAAAGGTGCTGATTCTCCAAGGAGGGAGATTGCTACTAAAGTGGCTGGAATGGCGAACCCGAGCATAAGGAGATGAGAAATGAGGTGCGTTTTGGAAACCTTTCCCGATCACACGGTGTACCATCTTCTGGGTTTCTCATGCATGTTTTCGATGTAGGAAGATGCCCTTGAACCTGGAGATTTGGGACCCATGGGATGGGAACCACGCAGTATTACTTTAAAGGGTCTGCGTTTCCTCACCCAACCTCACCAAACCTCTCAGCCCCAAGAGTTTCCACCCTTATGTCTCCATCAGCTGTGGGTCTAGATATCGTCAATCCAGGTGGCATCACAGCCCCTGAACGAATTTTGTAAGAATTTCCCTCTCTTTCACTGTGTTTGTTTCACGGGTTTTTAAAAGTAATTGATTTTTATAATGGGGTTTAGCTGCTTTTCACTGCTGTGTTTCTGCCGCTTTACACCCACTTGACTCACTTACAGAGAGATATCAAAACATAGGTTTTAAGATTCTTACTAGTCAGATATATTCTTGGGCGGTGAATAGGGGGTGTTGAGTCCAATTCACTGATCATGGAGTAGGTCTTGTCTATTACATATTGGGTTTATGGATCGGTATCTGACCTAATTTGAAACCCTTGTTTTATGCATCACCCCACCTCACCTTTCCCCTTAAGCAGCCATAGTGTGTTTTCTAAACGTGGGACGCTGTTCTGTTTTGTAATTCAGTTCAAGGGTAGCGGTTTTTACATTCCCTCTATAAGTGATATCTTATGATAAGTGTCTTTTTCTGTGTGACTTATTTCACTTAGAATCGTCGTACCTAAATCCACTCATCATGCTGCTACTAGCCTTATGACGTTGATTTCATGGCTGAGTGATATTCCATTGTACATAAGGACCACAACTTCTTTATTCATTTTTCTCTTTCCTGGGATATTTAAGGTGTAACGAAGTGGAGGTTCTTGTCAACAGAGCAGCCGTAAACTTTGGGGTGCCTGTGTCTTGCTGATTTTTAGTTTTCCCAATTTATACGCCCATGAGAGGAAGTGCCCTCTGCTCTCTTAGCTGAGTTTTCTAGATGTTTCAGGACACACCGTACACTTCTCCAGAGTGGCTGTTGGCAATTTACATCCCGCCCATCAGCGTAGCCAGGCTCCCGTTTCTCCATGGCCTGTCCTGCATTTCTGGTTTTGACACTTTATTCAGCATGGCCCTTTTGACCGATGGGAAGCGAGACTTCTTTGTAGCGCTGATTTGCCTTTCCAGGTTGCTTGGTTGGCCAAAAAGGGCGTATGCGTTTTTTCCTGAATATATTCAGGAAAAAACGCATACGCCCTTTTTGGCCAAGGGCATCATTGTCGAGGTTTTGCCGCTTTTCCTGTGCTTTAAAGGCGATTCGAATCTCCCTCCTTAAATCTGTTTCCTGCAATTCTGCCTTGCTTTCCAATCCTCTTCGTTGCCTTCCCTCAATATATTTGTGGACGAGAGTTATCATTTATAAGTCTGCAGGTTTGTGAATTGCAGTGCCCCTGAGCTCCATTTTTCAACTCGCTTTCTTGGGAGCTGGCCGCAAAAGCGCAGGATTGCTTCAGGCCCTATTCTGGTCCCGGGCGGCAGGCTGAGCCTGTGGTTAATTCTTCTTCCTGATGGGGAAGTAGAGTGACCTGTGCCTGTCCCAACACCTAGAGCTAGTCTCTCATTGGTTCCCACTCTTCCCGTTCATCCTCAGGACAAATTGCAACCTGTACGGAACAGGAGGTTAAAGGTGCTGATTCTCTAAGGAGGGAGATTGCTACTAAAGCGGCTGGAATGGCGAACCCGAGCATAAGGAGATGAGAAATGAGGTGTGTTTTGGAAACCTTTCCCGATCACACAGTGTACCATCTTCTGGGTTTCTCATGCATGATTTCGATGTAGGAAGATGCCCTTGAACCTGGAGATTTGGGACCCATGGGATGGGAACCACGCAGTATTAATTTAAAGGGTCTGCGTTTCCTCACCCAACCTCACCAAACCTCTCAGCCCCAAGAGTGTCCACCCTTATGTCTCCATCAGCTGTGGGTCTAGATATGGTCAATCCAGGTGGCATCACAGCCCCTGAACGAATTTTAAGAATTTCCCTCTCTTTCACTGTCTTTGTTTCACGGGTTTTTAAAAGTAATTGATTTTTATAATGGGGTTTAGCTGCTTTTCACTGCTGTGTTTCTGCCGCTTTACACCCACTTGACTCACTAACAGAGAGATATCAAAACATAGGTTTTACGATTCTTACTAGTCAGATATATTCTTGGGCGGTGAATAGGGGGTGTTGAGTCCAATTCACTGATCAAGGAGTAGGTCTTGTCTATTACATATTGGGTTTATGGAACGGTATCTGACCTAATTTGAAACCCTTGTTTTATGCATCACCCCACCTCACCTTTCCCGTTAAGCAGCCATAGTGTGTTTTCTAAACGTGGGACTCTGTTCTGTTTTGTAATTCAGTTCAAGGGTAGCGGTTTTTACATTCCCTCTATAAGTGATATCTTATGATAAGTGTCTTTTTCTGTGTGACTTATTTCACTTAGAATCGTCGTACCTAAATCCACTCATCATGCTGCTACTAGCCTTATGACGTTGATTTTATGGCTGAGTGATATTCCATTGTACATAAGGACCACAACTTCTTTATCCATTTTTCTCTTTCCTGGGATATTTAAGGTGTAACGAAGTGGAGGTTCTTGTCAAGAGAGCAGCCCTAAACTTTGGGGTGCCTGTGTCTTGCTGATTTTTAGTTTTCCCAATTTATACGCCCATGAGTGGAAGTGCCCTGTACTCTCTAAGCTGAGTTTTTTAGATGTTTCAGGACACACCGTACACTTCTCCAGAGTGGCTGTTGGCAATTTACATCCCTCCCATCAGCGTAGCCAGGCTCCCGTTTCTCCATGGCCTGTCCTGCATTTCTGGTTTTGAAACTTTATTCAGCATGGCCCTTTTGACCGATGGGAAGCGAGACTTCTTTGTAGCGCTGATTTGCCTTTCCAGGTTGCTTGGTTGGCCAAAAAGGGCGTATGCGTTTTTTCCTGAATATATTCAGGAAAAAACGCATACGCCCTTTTTGGCCAAGGGCATCATTGTCGAGGTTTTGCCGCTTTTCCTGTGCTTTAAAGGCGATTCGAATCTCCCTCCTGAAATCTGTTTCCTGCAATTCTGCCTTGCTTTCCAATCCTCTTCGTTGCCTTCCCTCAATATATTTGTGGACGAGAGTTATCATTTATAAGTCTGCAGGTTTGTGAATTGCAGTGCCCCTGAGCTCCATTTTTCAACTCGCTTTCTTGGGAGCTGGCCGCAAAAGCGCAGGATTGCTTCAGGCCCTATTCTGGTTCCGGGCGGCAGGCTGAGCCTGTGGTTAATTCTTCTTCCTGATGGGGAAGTAGAGTGACCTGTGCCTGTCCCAACACCTAGAGCTAGTCTCTCATTGGTTCCCACTCTTCCCGTTCATCCTCAGGACAAATTGCAACCTGTACGGAACAGGAGGTTAAAGGTGCTGATTCTCCAAGGAGGGAGATTGCTACTAAAGTGGCTGGAATGGCGAACCCGAGCATAAGGAGATGAGAAATGAGGTGCGTTTTGGAAACCTTTCCCGATCACACGGTGTACCATCTTCTGGGTTTCTCATGCATGTTTTCGATGTAGGAAGATGCCCTTGAACCTGGAGATTTGGGACCCATGGGATGGGAACCACGCAGTATTACTTTAAAGGGTCTGCGTTTCCTCACCCAACCTCACCAAACCTCTCAGCCCCAAGAGTTTCCACCCTTATGTCTCCATCAGCTGTGGGTCTAGATATCGTCAATCCAGGTGGCATCACAGCCCCTGAACGAATTTTGTAAGAATTTCCCTCTCTTTCACTGTCTTTGTTTCACGGGTTTTTAAAAGTAATTGATTTTTATAATGGGGTTTAGCTGCTTTTCACTGCTGTGTTTCTGCCGCTTTACACCCACTTGACTCACTTACAGAGAGATATCAAAACATAGGTTTTAAGATTCTTACTAGTCAGATATATTCTTGGGCGGTGAATAGGGGGTGTTGAGTCCAATTCACTGATCATGGAGTAGGTCTTGTCTATTACATATTGGGTTTATGGATCGGTATCTGACCTAATTTGAAACCCTTGTTTTATGCATCACCCCACCTCACCTTTCCCCTTAAGCAGCCATAGTGTGTTTTCTAAACGTGGGACGCTGTTCTGTTTTGTAATTCAGTTCAAGGGTAGCGGTTTTTACATTCCCTCTATAAGTGATATCTTATGATAAGTGTCTTTTTCTGTGTGACTTATTTCACTTAGAATCGTCGTACCTAAATCCACTCATCATGCTGCTACTAGCCTTATGACGTTGATTTCATGGCTGAGTGATATTCCATTGTACATAAGGACCACAACTTCTTTATTCATTTTTCTCTTTCCTGGGATATTTAAGGTGTAACGAAGTGGAGGTTCTTGTCAACAGAGCAGCCGTAAACTTTGGGGTGCCTGTGTCTTGCTGATTTTTAGTTTTCCCAATTTATAAGCCCATGAGAGGAAGTGCCCTGTGCTCTCTTAGCTGAGTTTTCTAGATGTTTCAGGACACACCGTACACTTCTCCAGAGTGGCTGTTGGCAATTTACATCCCGCCCATCAGCGTAGCCAGGCTCCCGTTTCTCCATGGCCTGTCCTGCATTTCTGGTTTTGACACTTTATTCAGCATGGCCCTTTTGACCGATGGGAAGCGAGACTTCTTTGTAGCGCTGATTTGCCTTTCCAGGTTGCTTGGTTGGCCAAAAAGGGCGTATGCGTTTTTTCCTGAATATATTCAGGAAAAAACGCATACGCCCTTTTTGGCCAAGGGCATCATTGTCGAGGTTTTGCCGCTTTTCCTGTGCTTTAAAGGCGATTCGAATCTCCCTCCTGAAATCTGTTTCCTGCAATTCTGCCTTGCTTTCCAATCCTCTTCGTTGCCTTCCCTCAATATATTTGTGGACGAGAGTTATCATTTATAAGTCTGCAGGTTTGTGAATTGCAGTGCCCCTGAGCTCCATTTTTCAACTCGCTTTCTTGGGAGCTGGCCGCAAAAGCGCAGGATTGCTTCAGGCCCTATTCTGGTCCCGGGCGGCAGGCTGAGCCTGTGGTTAATTCTTCTTCCTGATGGGGAAGTAGAGTGACCTGTGCCTGTCCCAACACCTAGAGCTAGTCTCTCATTGGTTCCCACTCTTCCCGTTCATCCTCAGGACAAATTGCAACCTGTACGGAACAGGAGGTTAAAGGTGCTGATTCTCTAAGGAGGGAGATTGCTACTAAAGCGGCTGGAATGGCGAACCCGAGCATAAGGAGATGAGAAATGAGGTGCGTTTTGGAAACCTTTCCCGATCACACAGTGTACCATCTTCTGGGTTTCTCATGCATGATTTCGATGTAGGAAGATGCCCTTGAACCTGGATATTTGGGACCCATGGGATGGGAACCACGCAGTATTAATTTAAAGGGTCTGCGTTTCCTCACCCAACCTCACCAAACCTCTCAGCCCCAAGAGTGTCCACCCTTATGTCTCCATCAGCTGTGGGTCTAGATATGGTCAATCCAGGTGGCATCACAGCCCCTGAACGAATTTTAAGAATTTCCCTCTCTTTCACTGTCTTTGTTTCACGGGTTTTTAAAAGTAATTGATTTTTATAATGGGGTTTAGCTGCTTTTCACTGCTGTGTTTCTGCCGCTTTACACCCACTTGACTCACTAACAGAGAGATATCAAAACATAGGTTTTACGATTCTTACTAGTCAGATATATTCTTGGGCGGTGAATAGGGGGTGTTGAGTCCAATTCACTGATCAAGGAGTAGGTCTTGTCTATTACATATTGGGTTTATGGAACGGTATCTGACCTAATTTGAAACCCTTGTTTTATGCATCACCCCACCTCACCTTTCCCGTTAAGCAGCCATAGTGTGTTTTCTAAACGTGGGACTCTGTTCTGTTTTGTAATTCAGTTCAAGGGTAGCGGTTTTTACATTCCCTCTATAAGTGATATCTTATGATAAGTGTCTTTTTCTGTGTGACTTATTTCACTTAGAATCGTCGTACCTAAATCCACTCATCATGCTGCTACTAGCCTTATGACGTTGATTTTATGGCTGAGTGATATTCCATTGTACATAAGGACCACAACTTCTTTATCCATTTTTCTCTTTCCTGGGATATTTAAGGTGTAACGAAGTGGAGGTTCTTGTCAACAGAGCAGCCCTAAACTTTGGGGTGCCTGTGTCTTGCTGATTTTTAGTTTTCCCAATTTATACGCCCATGAGTGGAAGTGCCCTGTACTCTCTAAGCTGAGTTTTTTAGATGTTTCAGGACACAACGTACACTTCTCCAGAGTGGCTGTTGGCAATTTACATCCCTCCCATCAGCGTAGCCAGGCTCCCGTTTCTCCATGGCCTGTCCTGCATTTCTGGTTTTGACACTTTATTCAGCATGGCCCTTTTGACCGATGGGAAGCGAGACTTCTTTGTAGCGCTGATTTGCCTTTCCAGGTTGCTTGGTTGGCCAAAAAGGGCGTATGCGTTTTTTCCTGAATATATTCAGGAAAAAACGCATACGCCCTTTTTGGCCAAGGGCATCATTGTCGAGGTTTTGCCGCTTTTCCTGTGCTTTAAAGGCGATTCGAATCTCCCTCCTGAAATCTGTTTCCTGCAATTCTGCCTTGCTTTCCAATCCTCTTCGTTGCCTTCCCTCAATATATTTGTGGACGAGAGTTATCATTTATAAGTCTGCAGGTTTGTGAATTGCAGTGCCTCTGAGCTCCATTTTTCAACTCGCTTTCTTGGGAGCTGGCCGCAAAAGCGCAGGATTGCTTCAGGCCCTATTCTGGTCCCGGGCGGCAGGCTGAGCCTGTGGTTAATTCTTCTTCCTGATGGGGAAGTAGAGTGACCTGTGCCTGTCCCAACACCTAGAGCTAGTCTCTCATTGGTTCCCACTCTTCCCGTTCATCCTCAGGACAAATTGCAACCTGTACGGAACAGGAGGTTAAAGGTGCTGATTCTCTAAGGAGGGAGATTGCTACTAAAGCGGCTGGAATGGCGAACCCGAGCATAAGGAGATGAGAAATGAGGTGCGTTTTGGAAACCTTTCCCGATCACACAGTGTACCATCTTCTGGGTTTCTCATGCATGATTTCGATGTAGGAAGATGCCCTTGAACCTGGAGATTTGGGACCCATGGGATGGGAACCACGCAGTATTAATTTAAAGGGTCTGCGTTTCCTCACCCAACCTCACCAAACCTCTCAGCCCCAAGAGTGTCCACCCTTATGTCTCCATCAGCTGTGGGTCTAGATATGGTCAATCCAGGTGGCATCACAGCCCGTGAACGAATTTTAAGAATTTCCCTCTCTTTCACTGTCTTTGTTTCACGGGTTTTTAAAAGTAATTGATTTTTATAATGGGGTTTAGCTGCTTTTCACTGCTGTGTTTCTGCCGCTTTACACCCACTTGACTCACTAACAGAGAGATATCAAAACATAGGTTTTACGATTCTTACTAGTCAGATATATTCTTGGGCGGTGAATAGGGGGTGTTGAGTCCAATTCACTGATCAAGGAGTAGGTCTTGTCTATTACATATTGGGTTTATGGAACGGTATCTGACCTAATTTGAAACCCTTGTTTTATGCATCACCCCACCTCACCTTTCCCGTTAAGCAGCCATAGTGTGTTTTCTAAACGTGGGACTCTGTTCTGTTTTGTAATTCAGTTCAAGGGTAGCGGTTTTTACATTCCCTCTATAAGTGATATCTTATGATAAGTGTCTTTTTCTGTGTGACTTATTTCACTTAGAATCGTCGTACCTAAATCCACTCATCATGCTGCTACTAGCCTTATGACGTTGATTTTATGGCTGAGTGATATTCCATTGTACATAAGGACCACAACTTCTTTATCCATTTTTCTCTTTCCTGGGATATTTAAGGTGTAACGAAGTGGAGGTTCTTGTCAACAGAGCAGCCCTAAACTTTGGGGTGCCTGTGTCTTGCTGATTTTTAGTTTTCCCAATTTATACGCCCATGAGTGGAAGTGCCCTGTACTCTCTAAGCTGAGTTTTTTAGATGTTTCAGGACACACCGTACACTTCTCCAGAGTGGCTGTTGGCAATTTACATCCCTCCCATCAGCGTAGCCAGGCTCCCGTTTCTCCATGGCCTGTCCTGCATTTCTGGTTTTGACACTTTATTCAGCATGGCCCTTTTGACCGATGGGAAGCGAGACTTCTTTGTAGCGCTGATTTGCCTTTCCAGGTTGCTTGGTTGGCCAAAAAGGGCGTATGCGTTTTTTCCTGAATATATTCAGGAAAAAACGCATACGCCCTTTTTGGCCAAGGGCATCATTGTCGAGGTTTTGCCGCTTTTCCTGTGCTTTAAAGGCGATTCGAATCTCCCTCCTGAAATCTGTTTCCTGCAATTCTGCCTTGCTTTCCAATCCTCTTCGTTGCCTTCCCTCAATATATTTGTGGACGAGAGTTATCATTTATAAGTCTGCAGGTTTGTGAATTGCAGTGCCTCTGAGCTCCATTTTTCAACTCGCTTTCTTGGGAGCTGGCCGCAAAAGCGCAGGATTGCTTCAGGCCCTATTCTGGTCCCGGGCGGCAGGCTGAGCCTGTGGTTAATTCTTCTTCCTGATGGGGAAGTAGAGTGACCTGTGCCTGTCCCAACACCTAGAGCTAGTCTCTCATTGGTTCCCACTCTTCCCGTTCATCCTCAGGACAAATTGCAACCTGTACGGAACAGGAGGTTAAAGGTGCTGATTCTCTAAGGAGGGAGATTGCTACTAAAGCGGCTGGAATGGCGAACCCGAGCATAAGGAGATGAGAAATGAGGTGCGTTTTGGAAACCTTTCCCGATCACACAGTGTACCATCTTCTGGGTTTCTCATGCATGATTTCGATGTAGGAAGATGCCCTTGAACCTGGAGATTTGGGACCCATGGGATGGGAACCACGCAGTATTAATTTAAAGGGTCTGCGTTTCCTCACCCAACCTCACCAAACCTCTCAGCCCCAAGAGTGTCCACCCTTATGTCTCCATCAGCTGTGGGTCTAGATATGGTCAATCCAGGTGGCATCACAGCCCGTGAACGAATTTTAAGAATTTCCCTCTCTTTCACTGTCTTTGTTTCACGGGTTTTTAAAAGTAATTGATTTTTATAATGGGGTTTAGCTGCTTTTCACTGCTGTGTTTCTGCCGCTTTACACCCACTTGACTCACTAACAGAGAGATATCAAAACATAGGTTTTACGATTCTTACTAGTCAGATATATTCTTGGGCGGTGAATAGGGGGTGTTGAGTCCAATTCACTGATCAAGGAGTAGGTCTTGTCTATTACATATTGGGTTTATGGAACGGTATCTGACCTAATTTGAAACCCTTGTTTTATGCATCACCCCACCTCACCTTTCCCGTTAAGCAGCCATAGTGTGTTTTCTAAACGTGGGACTCTGTTCTGTTTTGTAATTCAGTTCAAGGGTAGCGGTTTTTACATTCCCTCTATAAGTGATATCTTATGATAAGTGTCTTTTTCTGTGTGACTTATTTCACTTAGAATCGTCGTACCTAAATCCACTCATCATGCTGCTACTAGCCTTATGACGTTGATTTTATGGCTGAGTGATATTCCATTGTACATAAGGACCACAACTTCTTTATCCATTTTTCTCTTTCCTGGGATATTTAAGGTGTAACGAAGTGGAGGTTCTTGTCAACAGAGCAGCCCTAAACTTTGGGGTGCCTGTGTCTTGCTGATTTTTAGTTTTCCCAATTTATACGCCCATGAGTGGAAGTGCCCTGTACTCTCTAAGCTGAGTTTTTTAGATGTTTCAGGACACACCGTACACTTCTCCAGAGTGGCTGTTGGCAATTTACATCCCTCCCATCAGCGTAGCCAGGCTCCCGTTTCTCCATGGCCTGTCCTGCATTTCTGGTTTTGACACTTTATTCAGCATGGCCCTTTTGACCGATGGGAAGCGAGACTTCTTTGTAGCGCTGATTTGCCTTTCCAGGTTGCTTGGTTGGCCAAAAAGGGCGTATGCGTTTTTTCCTGAATATATTCAGGAAAAAACGCATACGCCCTTTTTGGCCAAGGGCATCATTGTCGAGGTTTTGCCGCTTTTCCTGTGCTTTAAAGGCGATTCGAATCTCCCTCCTGAAATCTGTTTCCTGCAATTCTGCCTTGCTTTCCAATCCTCTTCGTTGCCTTCCCTCAATATATTTGTGGACGAGAGTTATCATTTATAAGTCTGCAGGTTTGTGAATTGCAGTGCCCCTGAGCTCCATTTTTCAACTCGCTTTCTTGGGAGCTGGCCGCAAAAGCGCAGGATTGCTTCAGGCCCTATTCTGGTTCCGGGCGGCAGGCTGAGCCTGTGGTTAATTCTTCTTCCTGATGGGGAAGTAGAGTGACCTGTGCCTGTCCCAACACCTAGAGCTAGTCTCTCATTGGTTCCCACTCTTCCCGTTCATCCTCAGGACAAATTGCAACCTGTACGGAACAGGAGGTTAAAGGTGCTGATTCTCCAAGGAGGGAGATTGCTACTAAAGTGGCTGGAATGGCGAACCCGAGCATAAGGAGATGAGAAATGAGGTGCGTTTTGGAAACCTTTCCCGATCACACGGTGTACCATCTTCTGGGTTTCTCATGCATGTTTTCGATGTAGGAAGATGCCCTTGAACCTGGAGATTTGGGACCCATGGGATGGGAACCACGCAGTATTACTTTAAAGGGTCTGCGTTTCCTCACCCAACCTCACCAAACCTCTCAGCCCCAAGAGTTTCCACCCTTATGTCTCCATCAGCTGTGGGTCTAGATATCGTCAATCCAGGTGGCATCACAGCCCCTGAACGAATTTTGTAAGAATTTCCCTCTCTTTCACTGTCTTTGTTTCACGGGTTTTTAAAAGTAATTGATTTTTATAATGGGGTTTAGCTGCTTTTCACTGCTGTGTTTCTGCCGCTTTACACCCACTTGACTCACTTACAGAGAGATATCAAAACATAGGTTTTAAGATTCTTACTAGTCAGATATATTCTTGGGCGGTGAATAGGGGGTGTTGAGTCCAATTCACTGATCATGGAGTAGGTCTTGTCTATTACATATTGGGTTTATGGATCGGTATCTGACCTAATTTGAAACCCTTGTTTTATGCATCACCCCACCTCACCTTTCCCCTTAAGCAGCCATAGTGTGTTTTCTAAACGTGGGACTCTGTTCTGTTTTGTAATTCAGTTCAAGGGTAGCGGTTTTTACATTCCCTCTTTAAGTGATATCTTATGATAAGTGTCTTTTTCTGTGTGACTTATTTCACTTAGAATCGTCGTACCTAAATCCACTCATCATGCTGCTACTAGCCTTATGACGTTGATTTCATGGCTGAGTGATATTCCATTGTACATAAGGACCACAACTTCTTTATCCATTTTTCTCTTTCCTGGGATATTTAAGGTGTAACGAAGTGGAGGTTCTTGTCAACAGAGCAGCCGTAAACTTTGGGGTGCCTGTGTCTTGCTGATTTTTAGTTTTCCCAATTTATACGCCCATGAGAGGAAGTGCCCTGTGCTATCTTAGCTGAGTTTTCTAGATGTTTCAGGACACACCGTACACTTCTCCAGAGTGGCTGTTGGCAATTTACATCCCGCCCATCAGCGTAGCCAGGCTCCCGTTTCTCCATGGCCTGTCCTGCATTTCTGGTTTTGACACTTTATTCAGCATGGCCCTTTTGACCGATGGGAAGTGAGACTTCTTTGTAACGCTGATTTGCCTTTCCAGGTTGCTTGGTTGGCCAAAAAGCGCGTATGCGTTTTTTCCTGAATATATTCAGGAAAAAACGCATACGCCCTTTTTGGCCAAGGGCATCATTGTCGAGGTTTTGCCGCTTTTCCTGTGCTTTAAAGGCGATTCGAATCTCCCTCCTGAAATCTGTTTCCTGCAATTCTTCCTTGCTTTCCAGTCCTCTTCGTTGCCTTCCCTCAATATATTTGTGGACGAGAGTTATCATTTATAAGTCTGCAGGTTTGTGAATTGCAGTGCCCCTGAGCTCCATTTTTCAACTCGCTTTCTTGGGAGCTGGCCGCAAAAGCGCAGGATTGCTTCAGGCCCTATTCTGGTCCCGGGCGGCAGGCTGAGCCTGTGGTTAATTCTTCTTCCTGATGGGAAAGTAGAGTGACCTGTGCCTGTCCCAACACCTAGAGCTAGTCTCTCATTGGTTCCCACTCTTCCCGTTCATCCTCAGGACAAATTGCAACCTGTACGGAACAGGAGTTTAAAAGTGCTGATTCTCCAAGGAGGGAGATTGCTACTAAAGCGGCTGGAATGGCGAACCCGAGCATAAGGAGATGAGAAATGAGGTGCGTTTTGGAAACCTTTCCCGATCACACGGTGTACCATCTTCTGGGTTTCTCATGCATGTTTTCGATGTAGGAAGATGCCCTTGAACCTGGAGATTTGGGACCCATGGGATGGGAACCACGCAGTATTACTTTAAAGGGTCTGCGTTTCCTCACCCAACCTCACCAAACCTCTCAGCCCCAAGAGTTTCCACCCTTATGTCTCCATCAGCTGTGGGTCTAGATATCGTCAATCCAGGTGGCATCACAGCCCCTGAACGAATTTTGTAAGAATTTCCCTCTCTTTCACTGTCTTTGTTTCACGGGTTTTTAAAAGTAATTGATTTTTATAATGGGGTTTAGCTGCTTTTCACTGCTGTGTTTCTGCCGCTTTACACCCACTTGACTCACTTACAGAGAGATATCAAAACATAGGTTTTAAGATTCTTACTAGTCAGATATATTCTTGGGCGGTGAATAGGGGGTGTTGAGTCCAATTCACTGATCATGGAGTAGGTCTTGTCTATTACATATTGGGTTTATGGATCGGTATCTGACCTAATTTGAAACCCTTGTTTTATGCATCACCCCACCTCACCTTTCCCGTTAAGCAGCCATAGTGTGTTTTCTAAACGTGGGACTCTGTTCTGTTTTGTAATTCAGTTCAAGGGTATCGGTTTTTACATTCCCTCTATAAGTGATATCTTATGATAAGTGTTTTTTCTGTGTGACTTATTTCACTTAGAATCGTCGTACCTAAATCCACTCATCATGCTGCTACTAGCCTTATGACGTTGATTTCATGGCTGAGTGATATTCCATTGTACATAAGGACCACAAGTTCTTTATCCATTTTTCTCTTTCCTGGGATATTTAAGGTGTAACGAAGTGGAGATTCTTGTCAACAGAGCAGCCCTAAACTTTGGGGTGCCTGTGTCTTGCTGATTTTTAGTTTTCCCAATTTATACGCCCATGAGTGGAAGTGCCCTGTGCTCTCTAAGCTGAGTTTTTTAGATGTTTCAGGACACACCGTACACTTCTCCAGAGTGGCTGTTGGCAATTTACATCCCTCCCATCAGCGTAGCCAGGCTCCCGTTTCTCCATGGCCTGTCCTGCATTTCTGGTTTTGACACTTTATTCAGCATGGCCCTTTTGACCGATGGGAAGCGAGACTTCTTTGTAGCGCTGATTTGCCTTTCCAGGTTGCTTGGTTGGCCAAAAAGGGCGTATGCGTTTTTTCCTGAATATATTCAGGAAAAAACGCATACGCCCTTTTTGGCCAAGGGCATCATTGTCGAGGTTTTGCCGCTTTTCCTGTGCTTTAAAGGCGATTCGAATCTCCCTCCTGAAATCTGTTTCCTGCAATTCTGCCTTGCTTTCCAATCCTCTTCGTTGCCTTCCCTCAATATATTTGTGGACGAGAGTTATCATTTATAAGTCTGCAGGTTTGTGAATTGCAGTGCCCCTGAGCTCCATTTTTCAACTCGCGTTCTTGGGAGCTGGCCGCAAAAGCGCAGGATTGCTTCAGGCCCTATTCTGGTCCCGGGCGGCAGGCTGAGCCTGTGGTTAATTCTTCTTCCTGATGGGGAAGTAGAGTGACCTGTGCCTGTCCCAACACCTAGAGCTAGTCTCTCATTGGTTCCCAATCTTCCCGTTCATCCTCAGGACAAATTGCAACCTGTACGGAACAGGAGGTTAAAGGTGCTGATTCTCTAAGGAGGGAGATTGCTACTAAAGCGGCTGGAATGGCGAACCCGAGCATAAGGAGATGAGAAATGAGGTGCGTTTTGGAAACCTTTCCCGATCACACAGTGTACCATCTTCTGGGTTTCTCATGCATGATTTCGATGTAGGAAGATGCCCTTGAACCTGGAGATTTGGGACCCATGGGATGGGAACCACGCAGTATTAATTTAAAGGGTCTGCGTTTCCTCACCCAACCTCACCAAACCTCTCAGCCCCAAGAGTGTCCACCCTTATGTCTCCATCAGCTGTGGGTCTAGATATGGTCAATCCAGGTGGCATCACAGCCCCTGAACGAATTTTAAGAATTTCCCTCTCTTTCACTGTCTTTGTTTCACGGGTTTTTAAAAGTAATTGATTTTTATAATGGGGTTTAGCTGCTTTTCACTGCTGTGTTTCTGCCGCTTTACACCCACTTGACTCACTAACAGAGAGATATCAAAACATAGGTTTTACGATTCTTACTAGTCAGATATATTCTTGGGCGGTGAATAGGGGGTGTTGAGTCCAATTCACTGATCAAGGAGTAGGTCTTGTCTATTACATATTGGGTTTATGGAACGGTATCTGACCTAATTTGAAACCCTTGTTTTATGCATCACCCCACCTCACCTTTCCCGTTAAGCAGCCATAGTGTGTTTTCTAAACGTGGGACTCTGTTCTGTTTTGTAATTCAGTTCAAGGGTAGCGGTTTTTACATTCCCTCTATAAGTGATATCTTATGATAAGTGTCTTTTTCTGTGTGACTTATTTCACTTAGAATCGTCGTACCTAAATCCACTCATCATGCTGCTACTAGCCTTATGACGTTGATTTTATGGCTGAGTGATATTCCATTGTACATAAGGACCACAACTTCTTTATCCATTTTTCTCTTTCCTGGGATATTTAAGGTGTAACGAAGTGGAGGTTCTTGTCAACAGAGCAGCCCTAAACTTTGGGGTGCCTGTGTCTTGCTGATTTTTAGTTTTCCCAATTTATACGCCCATGAGTGGAAGTGCCCTGTACTCTCTAAGCTGAGTTTTTTAGATGTTTCAGGACACAACGTACACTTCTCCAGAGTGGCTGTTGGCAATTTACATCCCTCCCATCAGCGTAGCCAGGCTCCCGTTTCTCCATGGCCTGTCCTGCATTTCTGGTTTTGACACTTTATTCAGCATGGCCCTTTTGACCGATGGGAAGCGAGACTTCTTTGTAGCGCTGATTTGCCTTTCCAGGTTGCTTGGTTGGCCAAAAAGGGCGTATGCGTTTTTTCCTGAATATATTCAGGAAAAAACGCATACGCCCTTTTTGGCCAAGGGCATCATTGTCGAGGTTTTGCCGCTTTTCCTGTGCTTTAAAGGCGATTCGAATCTCCCTCCTGAAATCTGTTTCCTGCAATTCTGCCTTGCTTTCCAGTCCTCTTCGTTGCCTTCCCTCAATATATTTGTGGACGAGAGTTATCATTTATAAGTCTGCAGGTTTGTGAATTGCAGTGCCCCTGAGCTCCATTTTTCAACTCGCTTTCTTGGGAGCTGGCCGCAAAAGCGCAGGATTGCTTCAGGCCCTATTCTGGTCCCGGGCGGCAGGCTGAGCCTGTGGTTAATTCTTCTTCCTGATGGGGAAGTAGAGTGACCTGTGCCTGTCCCAACACCTAGAGCTAGTCTCTCATTGGTTCCCACTCTTCCCGTTCATCCTCAGGACAAATTGCAACCTGTACGGAACAGGAGTTTAAAAGTGCTGATTCTCCAAGGAGGGAGATTGCTACTAAAGCGGCTGGAATGGCGAACCCGAGCATAAGGAGATGAGAAATGAGGTGCGTTTTGGAAACCTTTCCCGATCACACGGTGTACCATCTTCTGGGTTTCTCATGCATGTTTTCGATGTAGGAAGATGCCCTTGAACCTGGAGATTTGGGACCCATGGGATGGGAACAACGCAGTATTACTTTAAAGGGTCTGCGTTTCCTCACCCAAACTCACCAAACCTCTCAGCCCCAAGAGTGTCCACCCTTATGTCTCCATCTTCTGTGGGTCTAGATATGGTCAATCCAGGTGGCATCACAGCCCCTGAACGAATTTTGTAAGAATTTCCCTCTCTTTCACTGTCTTTGTTTCACGGGTTTTTAAAAGTAATTGATTTTTATAATGGGGTTTAGCTGCTTTTCACTGCTGTGTTTCTGCCGCTTTACACCCACTTGACTCACTTACAGAGAGATATCAAAACATAGGTTTTACGATTCTTACTAGTCAGATATATTCTTGGGCGGTGAATAGGGGGTGTTGAGTCCAATTCACTGATCAAGGAGTAGGTCTTGTCTATTACATATTGGGTTTATGGAACGGTATCTGACCTAATTTGAAACCCTTGTTTTATGCATCACCCCACCTCACCTTTCCCGTTAAGCAGCCATAGTGTGTTTTCTAAACGTGGGACTCTGTTCTGTTTTGTAATTCAGTTCAAGGGTATCGGTTTTTACATTCCCTCTATAAGTGATATCTTATGATAAGTGTTTTTTCTGTGTGACTTATTTCACTTAGAATCGTCGTACCTAAATCCACTCATCATGCTGCTACTAGCCTTATGACGTTGATTTCATGGCTGAGTGATATTCCATTGTACATAAGGACCACAAGTTCTTTATCCATTTTTCTCTTTCCTGGGATATTTAAGGTGTAACGAAGTGGAGGTTCTTGTCAACAGAGCAGCCCTAAACTTTGGGGTGCCTGTGTCTTGCTGATTTTTAGTTTTCCCAATTTATACGCCCATGAGTGGAAGTGCCCTGTGCTCTCTAAGCTGAGTTTTTTAGATGTTTCAGGACACACCGTACACTTCTCCAGAGTGGCTGTTGGCAATTTACATCCCTCCCATCAGCGTAGCCAGGCTCCCGTTTCTCCATGGCCTGTCCTGCATTTCTGGTTTTGACACTTTATTCAGCATGGCCCTTTTGACCGATGGGAAGCGAGACTTCTTTGTAGCGCTGATTTGCCTTTCCAGGTTGCTTGGTTGGCCAAAAAGGGCGTATGCGTTTTTTCCTGAATATATTCAGGAAAAAACGCATACGCCCTTTTTGGCCAAGGGCATCATTGTCGAGGTTTTGCCGCTTTTCCTGTGCTTTAAAGGCGATTCGAATCTCCCTCCTGAAATCTGTTTCCTGCAATTCTGCCTTGCTTTCCAGTCCTCTTCGTTGCCTTCCCTCAATATATTTGTGGACGAGAGTTATCATTTATAAGTCTGCAGGTTTGTGAATTGCAGTGCCCCTGAGCTCCATTTTTCAACTCGCTTTCTTGGGAGCTGGCCGCAAAAGCGCAGGATTGCTTCAGGCCCTATTCTGGTCCCGGGCGGCAGGCTGAGCCTGTGGTTAATTCTTCTTCCTGATGGGGAAGTAGAGTGACCTGTGCCTGTCCCAACACCTAGAGCTAGTCTCTCATTGGTTCCCACTCTTCCCGTTCATCCTCAGGACAAATTGCAACCTGTACGGAACAGGAGTTTAAAAGTGCTGATTCTCCAAGGAGGGAGATTGCTACTAAAGCGGCTGGAATGGCGAACCCGAGCATAAGGAGATGAGAAATGAGGTGCGTTTTGGAAACCTTTCCCGATCACACGGTGTACCATCTTCTGGGTTTCTCATGCATGTTTTCGATGTAGGAAGATGCCCTTGAACCTGGAGATTTGGGACCCATGGGATGGGAACAACGCAGTATTACTTTAAAGGGTCTGCGTTTCCTCACCCAACCTCACCAAACCTCTCAGCCCCAAGAGTGTCCACCCTTATGTCTCCATCTTCTGTGGGTCTAGATATGGTCAATCCAGGTGGCATCACAGCCCCTGAACGAATTTTGTAAGAATTTCCCTCTCTTTCACTGTCTTTGTTTCACGGGTTTTTAAAAGTAATTGATTTTTATAATGGGGTTTAGCTGCTTTTCACTGCTGTGTTTCTGCCGCTTTACACCCACTTGACTCACTTACAGAGAGATATCAAAACATAGGTTTTACGATTCTTACTAGTCAGATATATTCTTGGGCGGTGAATAGGGGGTGTTGAGTCCAATTCACTGATCAAGGAGTAGGTCTTGTCTATTACATATTGGGTTTATGGAACGGTATCTGACCTAATTTGAAACCCTTGTTTTATGCATCACCCCACCTCACCTTTCCCGTTAAGCAGCCATAGTGTGTTTTCTAAACGTGGGACTCTGTTCTGTTTTGTAATTCAGTTCAAGGGTATCGGTTTTTACATTCCCTCTATAAGTGATATCTTATGATAAGTGTTTTTTCTGTGTGACTTATTTCACTTAGAATCGTCGTACCTAAATCCACTCATCATGCTGCTACTAGCCTTATGACGTTGATTTCATGGCTGAGTGATATTCCATTGTACATAAGGACCACAAGTTCTTTATCCATTTTTCTCTTTCCTGGGATATTTAAGGTGTAACGAAGTGGAGATTCTTGTCAACAGAGCAGCCCTAAACTTTGGGGTGCCTGTGTCTTGCTGATTTTTAGTTTTCCCAATTTATACGCCCATGAGTGGAAGTGCCCTGTGCTCTCTAAGCTGAGTTTTTTAGATGTTTCAGGACACACCGTACACTTCTCCAGAGTGGCTGTTGGCAATTTACATCCCTCCCATCAGCGTAGCCAGGCTCCCGTTTCTCCATGGCCTGTCCTGCATTTCTGGTTTTGACACTTTATTCAGCATGGCCCTTTTGACCGATGGGAAGCGAGACTTCTTTGTAGCGCTGATTTGCCTTTCCAGGTTGCTTGGTTGGCCAAAAAGGGCGTATGCGTTTTTTCCTGAATATATTCAGGAAAAAACGCATACGCCCTTTTTGGCCAAGGGCATCATTGTCGAGGTTTTGCCGCTTTTCCTGTGCTTTAAAGGCGATTCGAATCTCCCTCCTGAAATCTGTTTCCTGCAATTCTGCCTTGCTTTCCAATCCTCTTCGTTGCCTTCCCTCAATATATTTGTGGACGAGAGTTATCATTTATAAGTCTGCAGGTTTGTGAATTGCAGTGCCCCTGAGCTCCATTTTTCAACTCGCGTTCTTGGGAGCTGGCCGCAAAAGCGCAGGATTGCTTCAGGCCCTATTCTGGTCCCGGGCGGCAGGCTGAGCCTGTGGTTAATTCTTCTTCCTGATGGGGAAGTAGAGTGACCTGTGCCTGTCCCAACACCTAGAGCTAGTCTCTCATTGGTTCCCAATCTTCCCGTTCATCCTCAGGACAAATTGCAACCTGTACGGAACAGGAGGTTAAAGGTGCTGATTCTCTAAGGAGGGAGATTGCTACTAAAGCGGCTGGAATGGCGAACCCGAGCATAAGGAGATGAGAAATGAGGTGCGTTTTGGAAACCTTTCCCGATCACACAGTGTACCATCTTCTGGGTTTCTCATGCATGATTTCGATGTAGGAAGATGCCCTTGAACCTGGAGATTTGGGACCCATGGGATGGGAACCACGCAGTATTAATTTAAAGGGTCTGCGTTTCCTCACCCAACCTCACCAAACCTCTCAGCCCCAAGAGTGTCCACCCTTATGTCTCCATCAGCTGTGGCTCTAGATATGGTCAATCCAGGTGGCATCACAGCCCCTGAACGAATTTTAAGAATTTCCCTCTCTTTCACTGTCTTTGTTTCACGGGTTTTTAAAAGTAATTGATTTTTATAATGGGGTTTAGCTGCTTTTCACTGCTGTGTTTCTGCCGCTTTACACCCACTTGACTTACTAACAGAGAGATATCAAAACATAGGTTTTACGATTCTTACTAGTCAGATATATTCTTGGGCGGTGAATAGGGGGTGTTGAGTCCAATTCACTGATCAAGGAGTAGGTCTTGTCTATTACATATTGGGTTTATGGAACGGTATCTGACCTAATTTGAAACCCTTGTTTTATGCATCACCCCACCTCACCTTTCCCGTTAAGCAGCCATAGTGTGTTTTCTAAACGTGGGACTCTGTTCTGTTTTGTAATTCAGTTCAAGGGTAGCGGTTTTTACATTCCCTCTATAAGTGATATCTTATGATAAGTGTCTTTTTCTGTGTGACTTATTTCACTTAGAATCGTCGTACCTAAATCCACTCATCATGCTGCTACTAGCCTTATGACGTTGATTTTATGGCTGAGTGATATTCCATTGTACATAAGGACCACAACTTCTTTATCCATTTTTCTCTTTCCTGGGATATTTAAGGTGTAACGAAGTGGAGGTTCTTGTCAACAGAGCAGCCCTAAACTTTGGGGTGCCTGTGTCTTGCTGATTTTTAGTTTTCCCAATTTATACGCCCATGAGTGGAAGTGCCCTGTACTCTCTAAGCTGAGTTTTTTAGATGTTTCAGGACACAACGTACACTTCTCCAGAGTGGCTGTTGGCAATTTACATCCCTCCCATCAGCGTAGCCAGGCTCCCGTTTCTCCATGGCCTGTCCTGCATTTCTGGTTTTGACACTTTATTCAGCATGGCCCTTTTGACCGATGGGAAGCGAGACTTCTTTGTAGCGCTGATTTGCCTTTCCAGGTTGCTTGGTTGGCCAAAAAGGGCGTATGCGTTTTTTCCTGAATATATTCAGGAAAAAACGCATACGCCCTTTTTGGCCAAGGGCATCATTGTCGAGGTTTTGCCGCTTTTCCTGTGCTTTAAAGGCGATTCGAATCTCCCTCCTGAAATCTGTTTCCTGCAATTCTGCCTTGCTTTCCAGTCCTCTTCGTTGCCTTCCCTCAATATATTTGTGGACGAGAGTTATCATTTATAAGTCTGCAGGTTTGTGAATTGCAGTGCCCCTGAGCTCCATTTTTCAACTCGCTTTCTTGGGAGCTGGCCGCAAAAGCGCAGGATTGCTTCAGGCCCTATTCTGGTCCCGGGCGGCAGGCTGAGCCTGTGGTTAATTCTTCTTCCTGATGGGGAAGTAGAGTGACCTGTGCCTGTCCCAACACCTAGAGCTAGTCTCTCATTGGTTCCCACTCTTCCCGTTCATCCTCAGGACAAATTGCAACCTGTACGGAACAGGAGTTTAAAAGTGCTGATTCTCCAAGGAGGGAGATTGCTACTAAAGCGGCTGGAATGGCGAACCCGAGCATAAGGAGATGAGAAATGAGGTGCGTTTTGGAAACCTTTCCCGATCACACGGTGTACCATCTTCTGGGTTTCTCATGCATGTTTTCGATGTAGGAAGATGCCCTTGAACCTGGAGATTTGGGACCCATGGGATGGGAACCACGCAGTATTACTTTAAAGGGTCTGCGTTTCCTCACCCAACCTCACCAAACCTCTCAGCCCCAAGAGTGTCCACCCTTATGTCTCCATCTTCTGTGGGTCTAGATATGGTCAATCCAGGTGGCATCACAGCCCCTGAACGAATTTTGTAAGAATTTCCCTCTCTTTCACTGTCTTTGTTTCACGGGTTTTTAAAAGTAATTGATTTTTATAATGGGGTTTAGCTGCTTTTCACTGCTGTGTTTCTGCCGCTTTACACCCACTTGACTCACTTACAGAGAGATATCAAAACATAGGTTTTACGATTCTTACTAGTCAGATATATTCTTGGGCGGTGAATAGGGGGTGTTGAGTCCAATTCACTGATCAAGGAGTAGGTCTTGTCTATTACATATTGGGTTTATGGAACGGTATCTGACCTAATTTGAAACCCTTGTTTTATGCATCACCCCACCTCACCTTTCCCGTTAAGCAGCCATAGTGTGTTTTCTAAACGTGGGACTCTGTTCTGTTTTGTAATTCAGTTCAAGGGTATCGGTTTTTACATTCCCTCTATAAGTGATATCTTATGATAAGTGTTTTTTCTGTGTGACTTATTTCACTTAGAATCGTCGTACCTAAATCCACTCATCATGCTGCTACTAGCCTTATGACGTTGATTTCATGGCTGAGTGATATTCCATTGTACATAAGGACCACAAGTTCTTTATCCATTTTTCTCTTTCCTGGGATATTTAAGGTGTAACGAAGTGGAGGTTCTTGTCAACAGAGCAGCCCTAAACTTTGGGGTGCCTGTGTCTTGCTGATTTTTAGTTTTCCCAATTTATACGCCCATGAGTGGAAGTGCCCTGTGCTCTCTAAGCTGAGTTTTTTAGATGTTTCAGGACACACCGTACACTTCTCCAGAGTGGCTGTTGGCAATTTACATCCCTCCCATCAGCGTAGCCAGGCTCCCGTTTCTCCATGGCCTGTCCTGCATTTCTGGTTTTGACACTTTATTCAGCATGGCCCTTTTGACCGATGGGAAGCGAGACTTCTTTGTAGCGCTGATTTGCCTTTCCAGGTTGCTTGGTTGGCCAAAAAGGGCGTATGCGTTTTTTCCTGAATATATTCAGGAAAAAACGCATACGCCCTTTTTGACCAAGGGCATCATTGTCGAGGTTTTGCCGCTTTTCCTGTGCTTTAAAGGCGATTCGAATCTCCCTCCTGAAATCTGTTTCCTGCAATTCTGCCTTGCTTTCCAATCCTCTTCGTTGCCTTCCCTCAATATATTTGTGGACGAGAGTTATCATTTATAAGTCTGCAGGTTTGTGAATTGCAGTGCCCCTGAGCTCCATTTTTCAACTCGCGTTCTTGGGAGCTGGCCGCAAAAGCGCAGGATTGCTTCAGGCCCTATTCTGGTCCCGGGCGGCAGGCTGAGCCTGTGGTTAATTCTTCTTCCTGATGGGGAAGTAGAGTGACCTGTGCCTGTCCCAACACCTAGAGCTAGTCTCTCATTGGTTCCCACTCTTCCCGTTCATCCTCAGGACAAATTGCAACCTGTACGGAACAGGAGTTTAAAAGTGCTGATTCTCCAAGGAGGGAGATTGCTACTAAAGCGGCTGGAATGGCGAACCCGAGCATAAGGAGATGAGAAATGAGGTGCGTTTTGGAAACCTTTCCCGATCACACGGTGTACCATCTTCTGGGTTTCTCATGCATGTTTTCGATGTAGGAAGATGCCCTTGAACCTGGAGATTTGGGACCCATGGGATGGGAACCACGCAGTATTACTTTAAAGGGTCTGCGTTTCCTCACCCAACCTCACCAAACCTCTCAGCCCCAAGAGTGTCCACCCTTATGTCTCCATCTTCTGTGGGTCTAGATATGGTCAATCCAGGTGGCATCACAGCCCCTGAACGAATTTTGTAAGAATTTCCCTCTCTTTCACTGTCTTTGTTTCACGGGTTTTTAAAAGTAATTGATTTTTATAATGGGGTTTAGCTGCTTTTCACTGCTGTGTTTCTGCCGCTTTACACCCACTTGACTCACTTACAGAGAGATATCAAAACATAGGTTTTACGATTCTTACTAGTCAGATATATTCTTGGGCGGTGAATAGGGGGTGTTGAGTCCAATTCACTGATCAAGGAGTAGGTCTTGTCTATTACATATTGGGTTTATGGAACGGTATCTGACCTAATTTGAAACCCTTGTTTTATGCATCACCCCACCTCACCTTTCCCGTTAAGCAGCCATAGTGTGTTTTCTAAACGTGGGACTCTGTTCTGTTTTGTAATTCAGTTCAAGGGTATCGGTTTTTACATTCCCTCTATAAGTGATATCTTATGATAAGTGTTTTTTCTGTGTGACTTATTTCACTTAGAATCGTCGTACCTAAATCCACTCATCATGCTGCTACTAGCCTTATGACGTTGATTTCATGGCTGAGTGATATTCCATTGTACATAAGGACCACAAGTTCTTTATCCATTTTTCTCTTTCCTGGGATATTTAAGGTGTAACGAAGTGGAGGTTCTTGTCAACAGAGCAGCCCTAAACTTTGGGGTGCCTGTGTCTTGCTGATTTTTAGTTTTCCCAATTTATACGCCCATGAGTGGAAGTGCCCTGTGCTCTCTAAGCTGAGTTTTTTAGATGTTTCAGGACACACCGTACACTTCTCCAGAGTGGCTGTTGGCAATTTACATCCCTCCCATCAGCGTAGCCAGGCTCCCGTTTCTCCATGGCCTGTCCTGCATTTCTGGTTTTGACACTTTATTCAGCATGGCCCTTTTGACCGATGGGAAGAGAGACTTCTTTGTAGCGCTGATTTGCCTTTCCAGGTTGCTTGGTTGGCCAAAAAGGGCGTATGCGTTTTTTCCTGAATATATTCAGGAAAAAACGCATACGCCCTTTTTGACCAAGGGCATCATTGTCGAGGTTTTGCCGCTTTTCCTGTGCTTTAAAGGCGATTCGAATCTCCCTCCTGAAATCTGTTTCCTGCAATTCTGCCTTGCTTTCCAATCCTCTTCGTTGCCTTCCCTCAATATATTTGTGGACGAGAGTTATCATTTATAAGTCTGCAGGTTTGTGAATTGCAGTGCCCCTGAGCTCCATTTTTCAACTCGCTTTCTTGGGAGCTGGCCGCAAAAGCGCAGGATTGCTTCAGGCCCTATTCTGGTCCCGGGCGGCAGGCTGAGCCTGTGGTTAATTCTTCTTCCTGATGGGGAAGTAGAGTGACCTGTGCCTGTCCCAACACCTAGAGCTAGTCTCTCATTGGTTCCCACTCTTCCCGTTCATCCTCAGGACAAATTGCAACCTGTACGGAACAGGAGGTTAAAGGTGCTGATTCTCCAAGGAGGGAGATTGCTACTAAAGCGGCTGGAATGGCGAACCCGAGCATAAGGAGATGAGAAATGAGGTGCGTTTTGGAAACCTTTCCCGATCACACGGTGTACCATCTTCTGGGTTTCTCATGCATGTTTTCGATGTAGGAAGATGCCCTTGAACCTGGAGATTTGGGACCCATGGGATGGGAACCACGCAGTATTACTTTAAAGGGTCTGCGTTTCCTCACCCAACCTCACCAAACCTCTCAGCCCCAAGAGTGTCCACCCTTATGTCTCCATCAGCTGTGGGTCTAGATATCGTCAATCCAGGTGGCATCACAGCCCCTGAACGAATTTTGTAAGAATTTCCCTCTCTTTCACTGTCTTTGTTTCACGGGTTTTTAAAAGTAATTGATTTTTATAATGGGGTTTAGCTGCTTTTCACTGCTGTGTTTCTGCCGCTTTACACCCACTTGACTCACTTACAGAGAGATATCAATACATAGGTTTTAAGATACTTACTAGTCAGATATATTCTTGGGCGGTGAATAGGGGATGTTGAGTCCAATTCACTGAGCAAGGAGTAGGTCTTGTCTATTACATATTGGGTTTATGGAACGGTATCTGAGCTAATTTGAAACCCTTGTTTTATGCATCACCCCACCTCACCTTTCCCGTTAAGCAGCCATAGTGTGTTTTCTAAACGTGTGACTCTTTTCTGTTTTGCAATTCAGTTCAAGGGTAGCGGTTTTTACATTCCCTCTGTAAGTGATATCTTATGATAAGTGTCTTTTTCTGTGTGACTTATTTCACTTAGAATCGTCGTACCTAAATCCACTCATCATGCTGCTACTAGCCTTATGACGTTGATTTTATGGCTGAGTGATATTCCATTGTACATAAGGACCACAACTTCTTTATCCATTTTTCTCTTTCCTGGGATATTTAAGGTGTAACGAAGTGGAGGTTCTTGTCAACAGAGCAGCCCTAAACTTTGGGGTGCCTGTGTCTTGCTGATTTTTAGTTTTCCCAATTTATACGCCCATGAGTGGAAGTGCCCTGTACTCTCTAAGCTGAGTTTTTTAGATGTATCAGGACACACCGTACACTTCTCCAGAGTGGCTGTTGGCAATTTACATCCCTCCCATCAGCGTAGCCAGGCTCCCGTTTCTCCATGGCCTGTCCTGCATTTCTGGTTTTGACACTTTATTCAGCATGGCCCTTTTGACCGATGGGAAGCGAGACTTCTTTGTAGCGCTGATTTGCCTTTCCAGGTTGCTTGGTTGGCCAAAAAGGGCGTATCCTTTTTTTCCTGAATATATTCAGGAAAAAACGCATACGCCCTTTTTGGCCAAGGGCATCATTGTCGAGGTTTTGCCGCTTTTCCTGTGCTTTAAAGGCGATTCGAATCTCCCTCCTGAAATCTGTTTCCTGCAATTCTGCCTTGCTTTCCAATCCTCTTCGTTGCCTTCCCTCAATATATTTCTGGACGAGAGTTATCATTTATAAGTCTGCAGGTTTGTGAATTGCAGTGCCCCTGAGCTCCATTTTTCAACTCGCTTTCTTGGGAGCTGGCCGCAAAAGCGCAGGATTGCTTCAGGCCCTATTCTGGTCCCGGGCGGCAGGCTGAGCCTGTGGTTAATTCTTCTTCCTGATGGGGAAGTAGAGTGACCTGTGCCTGTCCCAACACCTAGAGCTAGTCTCTCATTGGTTCCCACTCTTCCCGTTCATCCTCAGGACAAATTGCAACCTGTACGGAACAGGAGGTTAAAGGTGCTGATTCTCCAAGGAGGGAGATTGCTACTAAAGTGGCTGGAATGGCGAACCCGAGCATAAGGAGATGAGAAATGAGGTGCGTTTTGGAAACCTTTCCCGATCACACGGTGTACCATCTTCTGGGTTTCTCATGCATGTTTTCGATGTAGGAAGATGCCCTTGAACCTGGAGATTTGGGACCCATGGGATGGGAACCACGCAGTATTACTTTAAAGGGTCTGCGTTTCCTCACCCAACCTCACCAAAACTCTCAGCCCCAAGAGTGTCCACCCTTATGTCTCCATCAGCTGTGGGTCTAGATATCGTCAATCCAGGTGGCATCACAGCCCCTGAACGAATTTTGTAAGAATTTCCCTCTCTTTCACTGTCTTTGTTTCACGGGTTTTTAAAAGTAATTGATTTTTATAATGGGGTTTAGCTGCTTTTCACTGCTGTGTTTCTGCCGCTTTACACCCACTTGACTCACTTACAGAGAGATATCAAAACATAGGTTTTAAGATTCTTACTAGTCAGATATATTCTTGGGTGGTGAATAGGGGGTGTTGAGTCCAATTCACTGATCATGGAGTAGGTCTTGTCTATTACATATTGGATTTATGGATCGGTATCTGACGTAATTTGAAACCCTTGTTTTATGCATCACCCCACCTCACCTTTCCCCTTAAGCAGCCATAGTGTGTTTTCTAAACGTGGGACTCTGTTCTGTTTTGTAATTCAGTTCAAGGGTAGCGGTTTTTACATTCCCTCTATAAGTGATATCTTATGATAAGTGTCTTATTCTGTGTGACTTATTTCACTTAGAATCGTCGTACCTAAATCCACTCATCATGCTGCTACTAGCCTTATGACGTTGATTTCATGGCTGAGTGATATTCCATTGTACATAAGGACCACAACTTCTTTATCCATTTTTCTCTTTCCTGGGATATTTAAGGTGTAACGAAGTGGAGGTTCTTGTCAACAGAGCAGCCCTAAACTTTGGGGTGCCTGTGTCTTGCTGATTTTTAGTTTTCCCAATTTATACGCCCATGAGTGGAAGTGCCCTGTGCTCTCTTAGCTGAGTTTTCTAGATGTTTCAGGACACACCGTACACTTCTCCAGAGTGGCTGTTGGCAATTTACATCCCGCCCATCAGCGTAGCCAGGCTCCCGTTTCTCCATGGCCTGTCCTGCATTTCTGGTTTTGACACTTTATTCAGCATGGCCCTTTTGACCGATGGGAAGCGAGACTTCTTTGTAACGCTGATTTGCCTTTCCAGGTTGCTTGGTTGGCCAAAGAGGACGTATGCGTTTTTTCCTGAATATATTCAGGAAAAAACGCATACGCCCTTTTTGGCCAAGGGCATCATTGTCGAGGTTTTGCCGCTTTTCCTGTGCTTTAAAGGCGATTCGAATCTCCTTCCTGAAATCTGTTTCCTGCAAATCTGCCTTGCTTTCCAGTCCTCTTCGTTGCCTTCCCTCAATATATTTGTGGACGAGAGTTATCATTTATAAGTCTGCAGGTTTGTGAATTGCAGTGCCCCTGAGCTCCATTTTTCAACTCGCTTTCTTGGGAGCTGGCCGCAAAAGCGCAGGATTGCTTCAGGCCCTATTCTGGTCCCGGGCGGCAGGCTGAGCCTGTGGTTAATTCTTCTTCCTGATGGGAACGTAGAGTGACCTGTGCCTGTCCCAACACCTAGAGGTAGTCTCTCATTGGTTCCCACTCTTCCCGTTCATCCTCAGGACAAATTGCAACCTGTACGGAACAGGAGGTTAAAGGTGCTGATTCTCCAAGGAGGGAGATTGCTACTAAAGGGGCTGGAATGGCGAACCCGAGCATAAGGAGATGAGAAATGAGGTGCGTTTTGGAAACCTTTCCCGATCACACGGTGTACCATCTTCTGGGTTTCTCATGCATGTTTTCGATGTAGGAAGATGCCCTTGAACCTTGAGATTTGGGACCCATGGGATGGGAACCACGCAGTATTACTTTAAAGGGTCTGCGTTTCCTCACCCAACCTCACCAAACCTCTCAGCCCCAAGAGTGTCCATCCTTATGTCTCCATCAGCTGTGGGTCTAGATATCGTCAATCCAGGTGGCATCACAGCCCCTGAACGAATTTTGTAAGAATTTCCCTCTCTTTCACTGTCTTTGTTTCACGGGTTTTTAAAAGTAATTGATTTTTATAATGGGGTTTAGCTGCTTTTCACTGCTGTGTTTCTGCCACTTTACACCCACTTGACTCACTTACAGAGAGATATCAAAACATAGGTTTTAAGATTCTTACTAGTCAGATATATTCTTGGGCGGTGAATAGGGGGTGTTGAGTCCAATTCACTGATCAAGGAGTAGGTCTTGTCTATTACATATTGGGTTTATGGAACGGTATCTGAGCTAATTTGAAACCCTTGTTTTATGCAACACCCCACCTCACCTTTCCCGTTAAGCAGCCATAGTGTGTTTTCTAAACGTGGGACTCTGTTCTGTTTTGTAATTCAGTTCAAGGGTAGCGGTTTTTACATTCCCTCTATAAGTGATATCTTATGATAAGTGTCTTTTTCTGTGTGACTTATTTCACTTAGAATCGTCGTACCTAAGTCCTCTCATCATGCTGCTACTTGCCTTATGACGTTGATTTCATGGCTGAGTGATATTCCATTGTACCTAAGGACCACAACTTCTTTATCCATTTTTCTCTTTCCTGGGATATTTAAGGTGTAACGAAGTGGAGGTTCTTGTCAACAGAGCAGCCCTAAACTTTGGGGTGCCTGTGTCTTGCTGATTTTTAGTTTTCCCAATTTATACGCCCATGAGTGGAAGTGCCCTGTGCTCTCTAAGCTGAGTTTTTTAGATGTTTCAGGACACACCGTACACTTCTCCAGAGTGGCTGTTGGCAATTTACATCCCTCCCATCAGCGTAGCCAGGCTCCCGTTTCTCCATGGCCTGTCCTGCATTTCTGGTTTTGACACTTTATTCAGCATGGCCCTTTTGACCGATGGGAAGCGAGACTTCTTTGTAGCGCTGATTTGCCTTTCCAGGTTGCTTGGTTGGCCAAAAAGAGCGTATGCGTTTTTTCCTGAATATATTCAGGAAAAAACGCATACGCCCTTTTTGGCCAAGGGCATCATTGTCGAGGTTTTGCCGCTTTTCCTGTGCTTTAAAGGCGATTCGAATCTCCCTCCTGAAATCTGTTTCCTGCAATTCTGCCTTGCTTTCCAATCCTCTTCGTTGCCTTCCCTCAATATATTTGTGGACGAGAGTTATCATTTATAAGTCTGCAGGTTTGTGAATGGCAGTGCCCCTGAGCTCCATTTTTCAACTCGCTTTCTTGGGAGCTGGCCGCAAAAGCGCAGGATTGCTTCAGGCCCTATTCTGGTCCCGGGCGGCAGGCTGAGCCTGTGGTTAATTCTTCTTCCTGATGGGGAAGTAGAGTGACCTGTGCCTGTCCCAACACCTAGAGCTAGTCTCTCTGGTTCCTACTCTTCCCGTTCATCCTCAGGACAAATTGCAACCTGTACGGAACAGGAGGTTAAAGGTGCTGATTCTCCAAGGAGGGAGATTGCTACTAAAGCGGCTGGAATGGCGAACCCGAGCACAAGGAGATGAGAAATGAGGTGCGTTTTGGAAACCTTTCCCGATCACACGGTGTACCATCTTCTGGGTTTCTCATGCATGTTTTCGATGTAGGAAGATGCCCTTGAACCTGGAGATTTGGGACCCATGGGATGGGTACCACGCAGTATTACTTTAAAGGGTCTGCGTTTCCTCACCCAACCTCACCAAACCTCTCAGCCCCAAGAGTGTCCACCCTTATGTCTCCATCAGCTGTGGGTCTAGATATGGTCAATCCAGGTGGCATCACAGCCCCTGAACGAATTTTGTAAGAATTTCTCTCTCTTTCACTGTCTTTGTTTCACGGGTTATTAAAAGTAATTGATTTTTATAATGGGGTTTAGCTGCTTTTCACTGCTGTGTTTCTGCCGCTTTACACCCACTTGACTCACTTACAGAGAGATATCAATACATAGGTTTTAAGATACTTACTAGTCAGATATATTCTTGGGCGGTGAATAGGGGATGTTGAGTCCAATTCACTGAGCAAGGAGTAGGTCTTGTCTATTACATATTGGGTTTATGGAACGGTATCTGAGCTAATTTGAAACCCTTGTTTTATGCATCACCCCACCTCACCTTTCCCGTTAAGCAGCCATAGTGTGTTTTCTAAACGTGTGACTCTTTTCTGTTTTGCAATTCAGTTCAAGGGTAGCGGTTTTTACATTCCCTCTGTAAGTTATATCTTATGATAAGTGTCTTTTTCTGTGTGACTTATTTCACTTAGAATCGTCGTACCTAAATCCACTCATCATGCTGCTACTAGCCTTATGACGTTGATTTCATGGCTGAGTGATATTCCATTGTACACAAGGACCACAACTTCTTTATCCATTTTTCTCTTTCCTGGGATATTTAAGGTGTAACGAAGTGGAGGTTCTTGTCAACATAGCAGCCCTAAACTTTGGGGTGCCTGTGTCTTGCTGATTTTTGGTTTTCCCAATATATACGCCCATGAGTGGAAGTGCCCTATGCTCTCTAAGCTGAGTTGTTTAGATGTTTCAGGACACACCGTACACTTCTCCAGAGTGGCTGTTGGCAATTTACATCTCGCCCATCAGCGTAGCCAGGCTCCCGTTTCTCCGTTGCCTGTCCTGCATTTCTGGTTTTGACACTTTATTCAGCATGGCCCTTTTGACCGATGGGAAGCGAGACTTCTTTGTAGCGCTGATTTGCCTTTCCAGGTTGCTTGGTTGGCCAAAAAGTGCGTATGCGTTTTTTCCTGAATATATTCAGGAAAAAACGCATACGCCCTTTTTGGCCAAGGGCATCATTGTCGAGGTTTTGCCCCTTTTCCTGTGCTTTAAAGGCGATTCGAATCTCCCTCCTGAAATCTGTTTCCTGCCATTCTGCCTTGCTTTCCAATCCCCTTCGTTGCCTTCCCTCAATATATTTGTGGACGAGAGTTATCATTTATAAGTCTGCAGGTTTGTGAATGGCAGTGCCCCTGAGCTCCATTTTTCAACTCGCTTTCTTGGGAGCTGGCCGCAAAAGCGCAGGATTGCTTCAGGCCCTATTCTGGTCCCGGGCGGCAGGCTGAGCCTGTGGTTAATTCTTCTTCCTGATGGGGAAGTAGAGTGACCTGTGCCTGTCCCAGCACCTAGAGTTAGTCTCTCATTGGTTCCCAGTCTTCCCGTTCATCCTCAGGACAAATTGCAACCTGTACGGAACAGGAGGTTAAAGGTGCTGATTCTCCAAGGAGGGAGATTGCTAGTAAAGCGGCTGGAATGGCGAACCCGAGCACAAGGAGATGAGAAATGAGGTGCGTTTTGGAAACCTTTCCCGATCACACGGTGTACCATCTTCTGGGTTTCTCATGCATGTTTTCGATGTAGGAAGATGCCCTTGAACCTGGACATTTGGGACCCATGTGATGGGTACCACGCAGTATTACTTGAAAGGGTCTGCGTTTCCTCACCCAACCTCACCAAACCTCTCAGCCCCAAGAGTGTCCACCCTTATGTCTCAATCAGCTGTGGGTCTAGATATGGTCAATCCAGGTGGCATCACAGCCCCTGAACGTATTTTGTAAGAATTTATCTCTCTTTCACTGTCTTTGTTTCACGGGTTTTTAAAAGTAATTGATTTTTATAATGGGGTTTAGCTGCTTTTTACTGCTGTGTTTATGCCGCTTTACACCCACTTGGCTCACTTACTAGAGAAATCAATACATAGGTTTTAAGATTCTTACTAGGCAGATATATTCTTGGGCGGTGAATAGGGGGTGTTGAGTCCAATTCACTGAGCAAGGAGTAGGTATTGTCTATTACCTATTGGGTTTATGGAACGGTATCTGAGCTAATTTGAAACCCTTGTTTTAGGCATAACCCCACCTCACCTTTCCCGTTAAGCAGCCATAGTGTGTTTTCTAAACGTGTGACTCTGTTCTGTTTTGTAATTCAGTTCAAGGGTAGTGGTTTTTACATTCCCTCTATAAGTGATATCTTATGATAAGTGTCTGTTTCTGTGTGACTTATTTCACTTAGAATCGTCGTACCTAAATCCACTCATCATGCTGCTACTAGTCTTATGATGTTGATTTCATGGCTGAGTGATATTCCATTGTACATAAGGACCACAACTTCTTTATCCATTTTTCTCTTTCCTGGGATATTTAAGGTGTAACGAAGTGGAGGTTCTTGTCAACAGAGCTGCCCTAAACTTTGGGGTGCCTGTGTCTTGCTGATTTTTAGTTTTCCCAATTTATACGCCCATGAGTGGAAGTGCCCTATGCTCTCAAAGCTGAGTTTTTTAGATGTTTCAGGACACAACGTACACTTCTCCAGAGTGGCTGTTGGCAATTTATATCCCGCCCATCAGCGTAGCCAGGCTCCCGTTCCTCCATGGCCTGTCCTGCATTTCTGGTTTTGAAACTTTATTCAGCATGGCCCTTTTGACCGATGGGAAGCGAGACTTCTTTGTAGCGCTGATTTGCCTTTCCAGGTTGCTTGGTTGGCCAAAAAGGGCGTATGCGTTTTTTCCTGAATATATTCAGGAAAAAACGCATACGCCCTTTTTGGCCAAGGGCATCATTGTCGAGGTTTTGCCGCTTTTCCTGTGCTTTAAAGGCTATTCGAATCTCCCGCCTGAAGTCTGTTTCCTGCAATTCTGCCTTGCTTTCAAATCCTCTTCGTTGCATTCACTCAATATATTTGTGGACGAGAGTTATCATTTATAAGTCTGCAGGTTTGTGAATTGCAGTGCCCTTGAGCTCGATTTTTCAAATCGCTTTCTTGGGAGCTGGCCGCAAAAGCGCAGGATTGCTTCAGGCCCTATTCTGGTCCCGGGCGGCAGGCTGAGCCTGTGGTTTATTCTTCTTCCTGATGGGAATATAGAGTGACCTGTGCCTGTCCCAACACCTAGAGCTAGTCTCTCATTGGTTCCCCCTCTTCCCGTTCATCCTCAGGACAAATTGCCACCTGTACGGAAAAGGAGGTTAAAGGTGCTGATTCTCCAAGGAGGGAGATTGCTAGTAAAGCGGCTGGAATGGCGAACCCGAGCACAAGGAGATGAGAAATGAGGTGCGTTTTGGAAACCTTTCCCGATCACACGGTGTACCATCTTCTGGGTTTCTCATGCATGTTTTGGATGTAGGAAGATGCCTTTGAACCTGGAGATTTGGGACCCATGGGATGGGTACCACGCAGTATTACTTTAAAGGGTCTGCGTTTCCTCTCCCAACCTCACCAAACCTCTCAGCCCTAAGAGTGTCCAGCCTTATGTGTAACCCAGCCGTGTGTCTAGATATGGTCAATCCAGGTTGCTTCACTGCCCCTGAACGAACTTTTTACTAATTTCTCTCTCTTTCATTTTATTTGTTAGGTTTTTTTTTTTTGGTAATTTATTTTTAGAATGGGGTTTAGCTGATTTTCACCGCTGTGTTTATGCTGCTTTACACCCACTTGACTCACTTACAGAGAGATATCAATACATAAGTTTTAAGATTTTACTAGTCAGATATATTCTTGTGCCGTGAATAGGGAGTGTTGAGTCCAGTTCACTGAGCAAGGGGTAGGTCTTGTCTATTACATATTGGGTTTATGGAACGGTATCTGAGCTAATTTGAAACCCTTGTTTTATGCATCACCCCACCTCACCTTTCCCGTTAAGCAGCCATAGTGTGTTTTCTAAACGTGGGACTCTGTTCTGTTTTGTAATTCAGTTCAAGGGTAGCGGTTTTTACATTCCCTCTATAAGGGATATCTTATGATAAGTGTCTTTTTCTGTGTGACTTATTTCACTTAGAATCGTCGTACCTAAATCCACTCATCATGCTGCTACTAGCCTTATGACGTTGATTTCATGGCTGAATGATATTCCATTGTACATAAGGACCACAACTTCTTTCTCCATTTTTCTGTTTCCTGGGATATTTAAGGTGTAACGAAGTGGAGGTTCTTGTCAACAGAGCAGCCGTAAACTTTGGGGTGCCTGTGTCTTGCTGATTTTTAGTTTTCCCAATTTATACGCCCATGAGTGGAAGTGCCCTATGCTCTCTAACCTGAGTTTTCTAGATGTTTCAGGACACACCGTACATTTCTCCAGAGTGGCTGTTGGCAATTTACATCCCGCCCATCAGCGTAGCCAGGCTCCCGTTTCTCCATGGCCTGTCCTGCATTTCTGGTTTTGACACTTTATTCAGCATGGCCCTTTTGACCGATGGGAAGCGAGACTTCTTTGTAGCACTGATTTGCCTTTCCAGGTTGCTTGGTTGGCCAAAAAGGGCGTATGCGTTTTTTCCTGAATATATTCAGGAAAAAACGCATACGCCCTTTTTGGCCAAGGGCATCATTGTCGAGGTTTTGCCGCTTTTCCTGTGCTTTAAAGGCGATTCGAATCTACCTCCTGAAATTTGTTTCCTGCAATTCGGCCTTGCTTTCATATCGTCTTTGTTGCCTTCCCTCAATATATTTTTAGACGAGAGTGACCATTTATAATTCTGCATGTTTGTGAATTGCAGTGCCCCTTAGCTCCATTTTGCAACTCGCTTTTTTGTGAGCTGGCTGCAAAACCGCAGGATTCCTTTAGGCCTTATACTGGTTCCGTGGGGCAGGCTGAGCCTGTGGTTAATTCTTCTTTTTGATTTGAAATTAGAGTGACCTGTGCCTGTCTGAACATCTAGGTCTTGTCTCTCATTGTTTCTCCTCCTTCCCCTTCATTCTCTGGACAAATTCCAAAGTCTGTGCAGCAGGATGTTGAAGATGCTGACATCCTCAAGTGTGGAGAATGTTAGGAAAGAGGCTGGAGGTGTTAACCCGACAACCAGGGGATTAGGAGATGAGGTGCCTTTCCCAAAATCTTCCTGATCCCACCGTGTACCATCTTCTGGGTGTCACAGGCATGTTTTAGCTGTAGGAAAGGTCCCATGTATGTAAGGAGAACACCAGGGATTTTTTCAAATCAGTGTCTCCCCGAACCCCAATCTGGGGAATTTTTAAGCTACTGGTACCTGTTTGTTCATTAAGGGACTGGGCTGTAGGCAGAGTCCGAACTTTAGAGGATTGAAGTCTTAATGGTCAGAAACGCTCACCATCGGCCTCCTTTAGTTTCCATTTTATCTGTAGTTGATAGATGATGCCGATATATATATCTATTGTTTTTCAGATTATTTCCCCATAGGGGTTATTACAAAATATTGAGTATAGTTCCCTGTGCTATACAGCAGTTCCTTGTTGATGATATATTTTATACATAGCAGTGTGTATATGTTAATCCGAAACTGTTAATTTATCCCTCCTCCCACCTTTCCCCTTTGGTAATAAAAAAATACAAGATTTTATACTTCTCAGAAATCTAGGAGCTGAAAGAGAGGTATCATTTTCAATGGAAAATCATTCAAAACATGATTGAAACTTCAGCCAAGATTAGTAGATCCACATCCTTGGAAAGAAATCACTGCATTTCTCTAATGTTGACCTGACAAATATGACAAACCCCTCCACTGAACTTGCTTATAATAAAGTGATGGAAATATCAAATGGAAGTGTTAGAAATACCTTAGTTTACACGAGCCTTATACACTGCTCTATGTTAACTACAGTTTGGCTCACACATCTGTTCATTGAAGTTACAATATTTGGCTCACACATCTGTTCATTGAAGTTACAATGTTCTCAAATTCTGTTACTGATCCTGCAGAGTCGGCCCCAACAAGGGTCCCCCTGCCCAGTGTCATTGGAGCCAACAGATCGAGACTGAGTTTGGTTCAGAAGCAAAGGAAAACTTTATATTTTGATCAGAGAATGAAGAGGTGAGAGCGTGCGCTCCCCCGCGGGCTGTGGGCCGGGCTGCTGTGTAGGGATCCCGTCAGCGTCAGCAGGAGGGACGGGGCGGAGCTCTCGAGGGCTGGGTTGGCTGGAGCTCAGGCTCTATGTGGCGGAGTCTGCACAGGGCCCCGAGAGCTGAGGTGTCGGCCCAGCCATTTTGCACTAGGAAATCGGGTCTGAAGTGCCAGGTGTGGGACCTCTGCCTGTGGAAACCTAGGAGCAAGTGAAATTAGAAAAAGCACAAAGGAAAAAAAGGTTATAGTTTATTTTATTGCCCAGATTCTATTTTTATCTCCCAGGAATTTTTAATGGGCTTTGCCGGTGACAAACCCCTCCTCTGCCTCTTGTCCCATTCCACATTCTTGGGGCGCTGAGGGTGCAGACACCTCTTCTGTAAATGCTTCGTGCTGAGTTGGGTGTCTTCATACCCGGGGGAGGGGCAGGACTTCTCCCCAGCAGCCTCCAGGTGAGGTTGATTGTCCCGAGGCCTCCTCCCTCACTGCTTGTCTGCCTGAGCACCAGCGTTGGAAGTTTTATAGATTCTAATGACCTTTAAGGGTCCAGGAAAGAGATGCGCAGGGACGCTGGGGGGGCCGGTTTTACCCTGCTCCACATTGGTTCGGACCCCTTAGGCTGACGGTTTCTGCCAGCCTAGATGCTCTGACCAGTAGTCTGTGCTTTCTTCAGTTAGGCCACTGAATTAACGTACAAACAGCACCAGGTGTCAGAGCCCTGCCTGCTCAACTCCCAGACAGTCCAGGGCCGGTGGTGATCCAGGACCATGACGGCCACTCAGTCACCGCCCTTTTGAAGTAACCAGGAGTACATCTGGTCTCATTGGCCGCCATCACCGTGGTGTCTGTAGGCTTTTCTATGGTGGCAGCATTATTTACGGGTCCCCTGCCAGGTTTATTAGGTCCGCTCTGGGTGCAGTAAGTCCTGCAAGCAATAGTCTGTTCTTTTGGGGCACACTCTTGTGGTTTTCTGAGAGAAGCTCCAGGTCAAGTGATGGTCACACGAGTCGTCATGGGGGCCTTTTGTCCCAGGTTGTCTCTCTGGAGGTTGGAGTTGGAGGGCCTCCTCACTCGAGGTCATTGTGCCCACGGAGCGATCCCTGCAACTTCAGGGCATGGTGGGTGTTTAGGATCACCAAGTGGCGTCATTTACCCTTAGGAGGGAGCTGGCCTTGCGGGCTGTTCATTTCCAGGTTTTTAGATACCCCCAGTATCCTGGTCGGATGGGGTGGCTGGCCAATGCCTGGAGGGCATTCTTGCGTTGTTCCATTTCAAGTGGTCCCAGTTTTGGCACTAAAACTCCAAGGGCGATTCGCCTTCGACTAGGAATGTAAAGGTCAAAGGGTTTAGCTAAATTAGGGAGGTCCAGGGCAAGGGTCTGAATTGACTGCTCTTTCCATTCTTGAAAGGCCGCTTCTGGATTCTATTCAAAAGGATCATCATCTTTTCCTTTCAGTGTTTCATATAGAGGCCCAGGTATTAGACTGTAGTTAGGGATCCAGATGCAGCAAACCCCAGTCTCCCCAGGAACCCCTAAGCTGTCTTCTAGTTTTAGGAAGGGTGAGGCTGCAAATGGCTTCTTCCCTTTCCTGGGATGGGCTTCTCCGATCTTCTGTGAGAATGAAGCCCAGGCAGGTCACCTTCGTCTGTGATATTTGAGCCTTTTTCTTGGACACCTTCTATCTTTTATTGGCTAGGTAGTCCAGAGGCCTCCTTAGTAGGGCTGGCGATCAGAATGTCGTCAGCATATTTTTTTAAAATTTATTTATTTATTATTTATGGCTGTGTTGTGTCTTCGTTTCTGTGTGAGGGCTTTCTCTAGTTGCGGCAAGCGGGGGCCACTCTTCATCGCGGTGTGCGGGCCTCTCACTATCGCAGCCTCTCTTATTGTGGAGCAAGGCTCCAGACGCGCAGGCTCAGTAATTGTGGCTCACGGGCCTATTTGCTCCGCGGCATATGGGATCTTCTCAGACCAGGGCTCGAACCTGTGTCCCCTGCATTGGCAGGCAGATTCTCAACCACTGCGCCACCAGGGAAGCCCAGGATGTCGTCTGCATATTGAAGGAGGGTTCACTTCTCCAGAGGTAGATCTTTTAGGGTTTTAGCTAACGTTTCCCCAAAGATGGTGTGGGAATTTTTGAACCCCTGGGGCAGGACGGCCAAGCAGTATTGTTTTTGTTGTATGTTGAGTCCTGCCACTCACAGCCAAAATTTCTTGTGACTCTGGGACTAATGGAATACAGAAGAAGGCATCATTGAAGTCTAATACAGAATACCATGTCCTGGTGGATGGTAGAATGGCCAGCAGGTTGTAGGAATTAGGAACTACTGGATGTATATCCTCTGTGGCTTCACTGACTGTCCTGGCGTCCTTTACCAGGTCCCCAGCAGCCCACGGGGCTCTCATTGTCAGGCCCCTCCCAGGATATGGAGCTCACCTGGGCAGGTAGCCAGCAGCCCAGTGGGCTCTTGTGGTCAGGCCCCTCCCAGGATATGGAGCTCACCTGGGCAGGTACCCAGCAGCCCACAGGGCTCTCGTGGTCAGGCCCCTCCCAGGATATGGAGCTCACCTGGGCAGGTACCCAGCAGCTCACGGGGCTCTCGTGGGCAGGCCTCTCCCTGGATATGGGGCTCACCTGGGCAGGTACCCAGCAGCTCACGGGGCTCTCGAGGGCAGGCCCCTCCCAGGATATGGAGCTCACCTGGGCAGGTACCCAGCAGCTCACGGGGCTCTCGAGGGCAGGCCCCTCCCAGGATATGGAGCTCACCTGGGCAGGTACCCAGCAGCTCACGGGGCTCTCGTGGGCAGGCCCCTCCCTGGATATGGAGCTCCCGTGGACAGGTACCCCGGCAGAGCTGGGCACACAGGAACCGTGCACATAGCCCTCATTGCAGAGCACCCCCAGCACACCTGTCGCTCAGAGCTGACACAGAGCACCTCAGAGCAGGGCTTGAACTAACAAACAGCAGCTCCGACATGTCTGTGACCCTAGGCTTCACTCTGTGCGGCCTCCCTCCACCTGGTCTTCCAGGGGCTTCCACTGCAGCCGGGGCACCAGGCCTCTGTCTCCACCCACCAACCCTCCTCTCCCTGACTCCTGGGTTCCTCTCATTAGGAGAGGGTCTTCTTGAAGTTGTCTTCCACTCATGGACCAGATAAAATGATTAGAAAACAAGCCAGGGCTGCTGCCCCTTGTCTATCCTGACTCTCGGGACCCTACACCTGTTCCTTGGATCTGGCCGGTGCAGCAAGGCCCATTATCTGCAACTCTGAGCCCCTGAGGGGCGAGGATTGGCTGACCTGGGCAGCCTGACCTGGCCGGCCAGCCCTTCCCAGGTGTGCCTGGGTTGAGGTCAATGTAAATACCCCTCCAGGCAGCAAAAGCCTCTGCAGCTGTGCCTGACGCCATATTCTCTGCCCCGTCAGCAGTCTCGGGGTTGTGCTGGTGGGAGGGAGTAGGGCCCAGGGCTCTATGAGTGGCCGCGTGTGAGTGGGGCTCTGCTGGACTTTCTGCAGGATTTGCCGGGCTGCCACCCGCTAAAGAAGACGATGTGTCACCCATACCTGCTGCTGGAATTTCTCCCCGGGCAGAGGTGAGGAAGGAAAAAAGCAGTGGGGACCGGGACAGGAGGGGTACCTCAGTCAGGGAAATGAAAAGCTTCCAGAAGAGCGCCCGGGGCCAGGACCATCCAGGCTGGCCTGCAGGCACCAAGTCGGCCTGCGTGCTGTCGCTGGTGTGACTCCAAGCCCTTTCCTCTAGGCTTTAAAGTCTTTGCACACATTCAGGTGTTTTACCTGGGAAGGGTGGGAAAAGTTCAGCAGCAGCTGGCCTGAGGCTCAGCTCACGTTTACTCAGAGACACCTCCTCACGGTCCCCCAGCTTTGCAATGAGGACGCTCCTTGCAGGGGAGCTGCTGGCTGCATGGGAGACGATTCCCCACCTCTGACCAACTTCAGAATTGTTTACCACTGGAGCAAGTGCCCTGATAGTGTTTTCCTCTGTATGACCAGTGGGTTCTGTTTTTTTTTTTTTCTTTTTTGGTTCAAGGTAGGTTTTATTCCTCTTTTTGTATTTATAGATATAAGCATGGGAATAATTCATTCATATAAATACGTCTATGGGAAGGACAGAACTTTTTTTTCTGTTTTATGTTTTTAAATATTTTTTAATTTTTAAATTTTATTTTATTCATTGTTTTATACAGCAAGTTCTTATTGGTTATCTATTTTATACATATAAGTGTATATATGTCAATCCCAGACTCGCAATTCATCCCACCACCACCACCCTGCCACTTTCCCCCCTTGGTGACCATACATTTGTTCTCTACATCTGTGTCTCTATTTCTGCCTTGCAAACCGGTTCATCTGTACCATTTTTCTAGGTTCCACATGTATGCGTTAATATACGATATTTGTTTTTCTTTTTCTGACTTACTTCACTCTGTATGACAGTCTCTAGATCTTTCCACGTCTCTACAAATGACCCAATTTCATTCCTTTTTATGGCTGAGTAATATTCCATTTTATATATGTACCACATATTTTCCATTTGTCTATCTATGGGCATTTAGGTTGCTTCCATGACCTGGCTATTGTAAATAGTGCTGCAATGAACATTGTGGTGAATGTGTCTTTTTGAATTATGGTTTTCTCTGGGTATACGCCCAGTAGTGGGATTGCTGGGTCATATGGTAATTCTATTTTTAGTTTTTTAAGGAACCTCCATACTGTTCTCCATAGTGACTGTATCAATTTACATTCCCACAAATAGTGTAAGAGGGTTCCCTTTTCTCCACACCCTCTGCAGCATTTGTTGTTTGTAGATTTTCTGATGATGCCCATTCTAACTTGTGTGAGGTAATTCCTCATTGTAGTTTTGGTTTATATTTCTCTAATAATTAGTGATGTTGAGCAGCTTTTCATGTGCTTCTTGGCCATCTGTATGTCTTCTTGGGACAAATGTCTATTTACGTCATCTGCCCATTTTTGGATTTGGTTGTTTGTTTTTTTACTGTTGAGCTGCATTAGCTGTTTATATATATTGGAGATTAATCCTTTGTCCATTGATACGTTTGCAAATATTTTCTCCCATTCTGAGGGTTGTCTTTTCGTCGTCTTTGTAGTTTCCTTTGCTTTCCAAAAGCTTTTAGGTTTCATTTGCTCCCATTTGTTTATTTTTGTTTTTTATTCCATTACTCTAGGAGGTGGATCAAAAAAGATCTTGCTGTGATTTATGTCAAAGAGTATTCTTCCTATGTTTTCCTCTAAGAGTTTTATAGTGTCCGGTCTAACATTTCGGTCTCTAATCCATTTTGAGTTTATTTTTTGTGTATGGTGTTAGGGAGTGTTCTAATTTCATTCTTTTACGTGTAGTTGTCCATTTTTCCCAGCACCACTTATTGAAGAGACTGTCTTTTCTCCATTGTATATCCTTGCCTCCTTTGTCATAGATTAGTGGACCATAGGTGTGTAGGTTTGTCTCTGGGATTTCTTTTTATTTTCTTTTACATCTTTATTGGAGTATAATTGCTTTACAATTGTGTGTTAGTTCCTGCTGTATGAAAAAGTGAATCAGCTATACGTATACATATAACACCATATCCCCTCCCTCTTGCACTTCCCTCTCACTCCCTTATCCCACCCCTTTAGCTGGTCACAAAGCACCGAGCTGATCTCCCTGTGCTATGTGGCTGCTTCCCAGTAGCTATCAATTTTACATTTGGTAGTGTATATATGTCCATACCACTCTCTCACTTTGTCCCAGCTTACCCTTCCCCCTCCCCGTGTCCTCAAGTCCTTTCTCTACGTCTGTGTCCTTAATCCTTTCCTGCCCCTAGGTTCTTCATAAACTTTTTTCTTTTAGATTCCATATATATGTGTTAGCATACGGTATTTGTTTTTCTCTTTCTGACTTACTTCACTCTGTAGGACAGACTCTAGATCCATCCACCTCACTACAAATAACTCAATTTCGTTTCTTTTTATGGCTGAATAATGTTCCATTGTATATATGTGCCACATCTTCTTTATGCAGTTATGTGTTGATGGACACTTAGGTTGCTTCCATGTCCTGGCTATTGTAAATAGAGCTACAATGAACATTGTGGTACATGACTCTTTTTAAATTATGGTTTTCTCAGGGTAAATGTCCAGTACTGGGATTGCTGGGTTGTACGGTTGTTCTATTTTTAGTTTTTAAGGAACCCCCATACCGTTCTCCCTAGTAGCTATATCAATTTACATTCCTACCAACAGTGCAAGAGGGTTCCCTTTTTTCCAATAAATGCCTCTCCAGCATTTACTGTTTGTAGATTTTTTGATGATGGCCATTCTGACTGGTGTGAGGTGATATCTCACTGTAGTTTTGATTTGCATTTCTCTAATGATTAGTGATGTTCAGCATCCTTTCATGTGTTTGTTGGCAAACTGTATATCTTCTTTGTAGAAATGTCTATTTAGGTCTTCTGCCCATTTTTGGATTGGGTTGTTTGGTTTTGTGATATTGAGCTACATGAGCTGCTTTTTGGAGATTAATCCTTTGCCATTTGCTTCATTTGAAAATATTTTCTCCCATTCTGATGGTTGTCTTTTCATCTTGCTTATGTTTTCCTTTGCTGTGCAAAAGATTTTAAGTTTCATTAGGTACCATTTTTTTAATTTTTGTTTTTATTTCCATTTCCCTAGGAGGTGGGTCAAAAAGGATCTTGCTGTGATTTATGTCATAGACTGTTCTGCTTATGTTTTCCTCTAAGAGTTTTATAGTGGCTGGTCTTACATTTAGGTCTCTAATCCATTTTGAGTTTATTTTTGTGTATGGTGTTAGGGAGAGTTCTAATTTCATTCTTTTACATGTAGCTGTCCAGTTTTCCCAGCACCACTGACTAAAGACACTGTCTTTTCTCCATTGTATACCCTTGCCTCCTTTGTCATAGATTAGTTAACCATAGGTACGTGGGTTTATCTCTGTGCTTTCTATCCTGTTCTATTGATCTATATTTCTGTTTTTGTGTCAGTACCATATCATCTTGATTACTGTAGCTTTGTAATATAGTCTGAAGTCTGGAAGTCTGATTCCTCCAGCTCTTTTTTTTTCCCCTCAAGGCTGCTTTGGCTATCCGGGGTCTTTTGTGTCTCCCTACAAATTTTACGATTTTTTTTCTAGTTCTGTAGAAAATGCCATTGGTATTTTGATAGGGATTGCATTGAATCTGTAGATTGCTTTGGGTAGTATAGTCATTTTCACAATATTGATTCTTCTAATCCAAGAACATGGTATATGTCTCCATCTGTTTATATCATCTTTGATTTCTTTCATCAGTGTCTTATAGTTTTCTGAGTACAGGTCTTTTACTTCCTTAGGTAGGTTTATTCCTAGGTAGTTTATTCTTTTTGTTGCAGTGGTAATGGGATTGTTTCCTTAATTTCTCTTTCTGTTCTTTCATTGTTAGTGTATAGGAATGAAAGCAATTTCTGTGCATTAATTTTGTATCCTGCAACTTTACCAAATTCATTGATTAGCTCCAGTGGTTTTCTGGTGGCATCTTTAGGATTCTCTACCTATGATATGATGTCATCTGCAAACAGTAACAATTTTACTTCTTCTTTTCCTTTTTGTATTCCTTTTATTTTTTTTCTTCTCTGATTGCCATGGCTAGGACTTCCAAAACTATGTTGAATAGTAGTGGTGAGAGTGGACATCCTCGTCTTGTTCCTGATCTTAGAGGAAACACTTTCAGTTTTTCACCATTGAGAATGCTGTTTGCTGTGGGTTTGTCATATATGGCCTTTATAAGGTTGAGGTAGTTTCCCTCTATGCCCACACTCTGCAGAGTTTTTATCATAAATGGATGTTGAATTTTCTCAAAATCTTTTCCTGCATCTATTGAGATGATCATATGGTTTTATTCTAAAATTTGTTAATATGGTGTATCACATTGATTTGTGTATATTGAAGAATCCTTGCATCCCTGGGATAAACCCCACTTGGTCATGGTGTATGATCCTTCTAACGTGTTGTTCGATTCTGTTTGCTAGTATTTTGTTGAGGATTTTTACATCTATATTCATCAGTGATATTGGTCTATAATTTACTTTCCTTGTAGTATCTTTGTCTGGTTTTGGTATCAGGGTGATGGTGGTCTCATAGAATGAGTTTGGGAGTGTTCCTTCCCCTGCAATTGTTTTGAAGAATTTGAGAAGGTTGGGTGCTAGCTCTTCTCTAAATATTAGATAGAATTCACCTGTGATGCCATCTGGTTCTGGACTTTTGTTTGTTGGAAGATTTTTAATCACAGTTTCAATTTCATTGCTTGTGATAGGTTTGTTCATATTCTCTATTTTTTCCTGATTCAGTCTTGGAAAGTTATCCCTTTCTAAGAATTTGTCCATTTCTTCCAGGTTGTCCATTTTATTGGCATAGAGTTGCTTGTAGTAGTCTCTTAGGATGCTTTGTATTCCTGTGGTGTCTGTTGTAACTTCTCCTTTTTCACTTCTAATTTTTTTTTGATTTGAGTCCTCTCCCTCTTTTTCTTGGGTCTGGCTAAAGGCTTATCATTTTTGTTTATCTTCTCAAAGAACCAGCTTTTAGTTTTATTGATCTCTGCTTTCATTTTCTTTGTTTCTATTCCATTTATTTCTGCTCTGATCTTTATGATTCCTTTCCTTCTACTAACTTTGGGTTTTGTTCTTCTTTCTCTAGTTCCTCTAGGTGTAAGGTTAGATTGTTTATTTGAGATTTTTCTTGTTTCTTGAGGTAGGCTTGTATTGCTCTAAACTTCCCTCTTGAACTGCTTTTGCCGCATCCCATAGGTTTTGGATCATCGTGTTTTTGTTGTCATTTGTCTCTAGGTAGTTTTTGATTTCCTCTTTTATTTCTTCAGTGATCTCTTGGTTATTTAGTAACGTATTGTTTAGCCTCCATGTTTTTTGTTTTTTACGGATTTTTCCCTGTAATTGATTTCTAATCTCATAGCATTGTGGTCGGAACAGCTGCTTGATATGATTTCAGTTTTCTTTAATTTACTGAGGCTTTTTTGTGACCCAAGATGTGATCTATCCTGGAGAATGTTCCGTGTGCAGTTGAGAAGAACGTGTAATCTGCTCTTTTTGGATGGAATGTCCTATAAATATCAGTTAACTCTATCTGGTCTATTGTGTCATTTAAAGCTTGTGTTTCCTTATTAATTTTCTTTCTGGATGATCTCCACTGGTGTAAGTGAGCTGTTAAAGTCCCCCACTATTATTGTGTTACTGTCGAGTTCCTCTTTTATAGCTGTTAGCAGTTGCCTTATATATTGAGGTGCTCCTATGTTGGGTACATATATATTTATAATTGTTGTATCTTCTTCTTGGATTGATCCCTTGACCGTTATGTAGTATCTTTCCTTGTCTCTTGTAACATTCTTTATTTTAAAGTCTATTTTCTCTGATATGAGTATTGCTACTCCAGCTTTCTTTTGATTTTCATTTGCATAGAATATATTTTTCCATCGCCTCACTTTCAGTCTGTATGTGTCCCTAGGTCTGAAATGGGTCTCTTGTAGACAGCATATATATAGGTCTTGTTTTTGTATCCATTCAGAGAGGCTGTGTCTTTTGGTTGGAACATTTAGTCCATTCATGTTTAAGGTAATTATTGATATGTATATTACTATTTTCTTAATTGTTACGGGTTTGTCTTGTTGGGTCCTTTTCTTCTCTTGTGTTTCCCACTTAGAGAATTTCCTTTAGCATTTGGTGTAGAGCTGGTTTCATGGTGCTGAATTCTCTTAGCTTTTGCTTGTCTGTAGGACTTTTGATTTCTCTGTGAAATCTGAAAGAGATCCTTGTTGGGTGGAGTACTCTTGGTTGTCGGTTCTTCCCTTTCATCACTTTAAATTTATCATGCCACTCCCTTCTGGCTTGTAGATTTTCTGCAGAGAAATCAGCTGTTATGGGAGTTCCCTTTTATGTTATTTATCATTTTTCCCTTGCTGCTTTCAATAATTTTTCTTTGTCTTTAATTTTTGTCAATTTGGTTACTATGTGTCTTGGCATTTTTCTCCTTTGATTTATCCTGACTGGGACTCTCTGCGCTTCCTGGACTTGGGTGGCTATTTCTTTTCCCATGCTAGGGACGTTTTTGACTATAATCTCTTCAAATATATTCTTGCGACCTTTCTCTCTCTCTTCTCCTTCTGGGACCCCTATATTGTGAATGTTGTTGCATTTAATGTTGTCCCAGAGGACTCTTAGGGTGTCTTCATTTATTTTCATTCTTTTTCTTTATTCTGTTCCATGGCAGTGATTTCCACCTTTCTGTCTTCCAGGTCACTTATCCGTTCTTCTGCCACAGTTATTCTGCTACTGATTCCTTCTAGTGTATTTTTCATTTCAGTTATTATATTATTCACCTCTGTTTGTTTGTTCTTTAATTCTTCTAGGTGTTTGTTCCTTAATTCTTCTAGGTCTTTGTTAAGCATTTCTTGCATCTTCTCGATCTTTGCCTCCATTCTTTTTTTTTTTTATTTTTTTTTACGTTTTTTTTTTAAAACATCCTTATTGAAGTATAATTGCTTCACAATGGTGTGTTAGTTTCTGCTTTATAACAAAGTGAATCAGCTACACATATACACACGTTCCCATATCTCCTCCCTCCCGCATCTCCCTCCCTCCCACCGTCCCCATCCCAACCCCCCAGGCGGTCACAAAGCACAGAGGTGATCTCCCTGTGCTATGCGGCTGCTTCCCACTAGCCATCTATTTAACATTTGGTAGTGTATATATGTCCATGACACTCTGTCACCCTGTCACATCTCACCCCTCCCCCTCCCCATATCCTCAAGTCCATTCTTTAGTAGGTCTATGTCTTTATTCCCATCTTGCCACTAGGTTCTTCATGACCTTTTTTTTCCCTTATATTCCATATATATGTGTTAGCATACTGTATTTGTTTTTCTCTTTCTGACTTACTTCACTCTGTATGACAGACTCTAACTCCATCCACTTCATTACAAATACCTCCATTTCATTTCTTTTTATGGCTGAGTAATATTCCATTGTATATATGTGACACATCTTCTTTATCCATTCATCCGATGATGGACACTTAGGTTGCTTCCATGTCCTGGCTATTGTAAATAGAGCTGCAATGAACATTTTGGTACATGACTCGTTTTGAATTATGGTTTTCTCAGGGTATATGCCCAGTAGTGGGATTGCTGGGTCGTATGGTAGTTCTAGTTTTAGTTTTTTAAGGAACCTCCATACTGTTCTCCATAGTGGCTGTATCAATTTACATTCCCACCAACAGTGCAAGAGGGTTCCCTTTTCTCCACACCCTCTCCAGCATTTATTGTTTCTAGATTTTTTGATGATGGCCATTCTGACTGGTGTGAGATGATACCTCATTGTAGTTTTGATTTGCATTTCTCTAATGATTAATGATGTTGAGCATTCTTTCATGTGTCTGTTGGCCATCTGTATATCTTCTTTGGAGAAATGTCTATTTAGGTCTTCTGCCCATTTTTGGATTGGGTTGTTTGTTTTTTTGTTATTGAGCTGCATGAGCTGCTTGTAAATCTTGGAGATTAATCCTTTGTCATTTGCTTCATTTGCAAATATTTTCTCCCATTATGAGGGTTGGCTTTTGGTCTTGTTTATGGTTTCCTTTGCTGTGCAAAAGCTTTTAAGTTTCATTAGGTCCCATTTGTTTATTTGTGTTTTTATTTCCATTTGTCTAGGAGCTGGGTCAAAAAGGATCTTGCTGTGATGTATGTCATAGAGTTTTCTGCCTATGTTTTCCTCTAAGAGTTTGATAGTGTCTGGCTTTACACTTAGGTCTTTAGTCCATTTTGAGTTTATTTTTGTGTATGGTGTCAGGGAGTGTTCTAATTTCATACTTTTACATGTACCTCTCCAATATTCCCAGCACCACTTATTGAAGAGGCTGTCTTTTCTCCACTGTATATGCTTGCCTCCTTTATCAAAGATAAGGTGACCATATGTGCGTGGGTTTATCTCTGTGCTTTCTATCCTGTTCCATTGATCTATATTTCTGTTTTTGTGCCAGTACCAAACTCTCTTGATTACTGTAGCTTTGTAATATAGTCTGAAGTCAGGGAGCCTGGTTCCTCCAGCTCCATTTTTCATTCTCAAGATTGCTTTGGCTATTCGGGGTCTTTTGTGTCTCCATACAAATTGTGAAATTTTTTGTTCTAGTGCTGTGAAAAATGCCAGTGGTAATTTGATAGGGATTGCATTGAATCTGTAGATTACTTTGGGTAGTAGAGTCATTTTCACAATGTTGATTCTTCCAATCCAAGAACATGGTATCTCTCTCCATCTATTTGTATCATCTTTAATTTCTTTCATCAGTGTCCTATAATTTTCTGCATACAGGTCTTTTGTCTCCTTAGGTAGGTTTATTCCTAGATATTTTATTCTTTTTGTTTTTGCCTCCATTCTTTTGCCAAGGTCTAGGATCATCTTCACTATCTTTATTCTGATTCTTTTTCTGGAAGGTTCCCTATCTCCACCTCATTTCGTTTTTTTTCTGGGGTTTTATCTTGTTCCTTGATCTGGTATAAAGTCCTCTGCCTTTTCATTTTGTCTATCTTTCTGTGAATGTGGTTTTCCTTCCACAGGCTTCAGAATTGTAGTTCTTCTTCCTTCTGCTGTCTGCTCTCCAGTGGATGAGTCTGTCTTAGAGGCTTGTGCAAGCTTCCTGATGGGAGGGACTGGTGGTGGGTAGAGCTGGGTGTTGCTTTGGTGGGCAGAGCTTTAATCCGCTTGTCTGCGGATTAAATAAAACTTTAATAAAAAGTTTAATCCGCTTGTCTGCTGATCCATGGGGCTGGGTTCCCTCCCTGTTGGTTGTTTGGCCTGAGGCAACCCAGCACTGGAGCCTACCTTGCTCTTGGTGGGGCTAATGGCGGGCTCTGGGAGGGCTCACACCAAGGAGTATTTCCCAGAACTTCTGCTACCAGTGTCGTTGTCCTCACGGTGAGCCACAGCCACAGCCACCACCTGCCTCTGCAGGAGACTCTCTAAAACTATCAGGTAGTTCTGGTCATTCTCCAACGGGGTCACTGCTCCTTCCCCTGGGCCCTGATGTGCACACTACTTTGTGTGTGCCCTCCAAGAGTGGAGTATCTGAGTGGAGTTGAGACTCTGAGACTCTGCGTGGAGTCGCACAGACTCTGGGTCCTGTGAAGCTTCGATGTTTTGTGGTTCTAGAAATCCTATAGGAGACGGTCCACAGCAGGTGAAGCTATTGCTGTCAGTAGAGGTGATGAAGCCAAAGATCTGCAGTTCCAACTAGAGGTGCCGATGTACATACAGGACAAAATCATCTCATGTGAATGTAGTTCAGGCATGTTTAAGATGAATGGAGCCATGTTAATGCCTACCATATTCTATCTTGAGCCTCTCCTCAGGGATCCCCTCCTCAGTTCCTGAGGCTCCTGTAAGTCATGTAAAGGGGACTGGAGAGTGGGCTCTGTCCAGTCTGAGCCCTGAGTTACCCTGTGTGTATCTTAGGATACTTTGTATTTCTGTGGTGTCTGTTGTAACATCATCTCTTTCGTTTCAGATTTATTTGGGCCCTTTCTTTTTAAAAAAAAACATACTATTGTTGTCTTTTATTCTTTACAGAAATGTAATAAGTGTTTGATCTACTATCCTCACTCTATGTATACTTTTTGCAGTGAGATTTTTACTTTACTTTGTTTTCTTGCTACTATCAATAATTAGTGAGACTTCTTTTAAGCTATCTTCAACATTGCTTATAAAGCTGCTTTATTAGTGATGACAGAGCCTTAATGGAAGTCATGTTCTGGTTGTAAAGTAGAATGCAATGTGCCAGCAAAAAGCCCCTTAAGTTTATGTCTCATTACTTCTTGTTCTTTTTTTAATTTAATTTTTATTTTTTGTCAGAGCAAATTTGATTAAAATGTTTTGTTTCTTCTAGGTGTGCAAGATGTGGTTCTTTTAAACATATACATATATCTATTCTTCTTTGGATCATTTTCCCATGTAGGTTATGACACAATGTTGAGTAATCTTCTCTTGGTATTACGTAGGTCTTTGGTGATTACATGTTTCACATATGTTTCTATATCTATGTTAACCCCAATATCCTAATGTATCCAATCCTCACACCTTTCCATTTGGTGAAACATAAGTTTCTTTAATGAATCTGTGATTGCATTTCTCTGTGGAAATATCTTCATTGGTATTAATTTTTAGCTAAGACCTATAAGTGATATTATAGGATATGTGTCTTTTGTTTTCTGACTTAGTACAATTTGCCTGATTACCTCAAGAATCATACATGGTGCTGCAAATGGCATTGTTTCATTTTTTTCCCTGGCTAATATTCCATCTGTACATGAACCAGTTCTTCTTTGGCCACGCAACTCTTGATGGATTTTTGGTTGCATCCATGTCTTGGCTACTGTAATACTGCTGCAATGCACATTTGCTTGCCTGTGTCGTTCCAGATCTATCTTCCTATGTTATAGGCCAAGGAGTGGGCTTGCTGTATCATATGGTAGCTCAGTGTGTACGTTTTAAAGGCACCACCATTCAGTTCTCATTAGTGGCTGTTTCCAGGTTACGTCCAACTTAAAGTTGAGGGTATGCATTTCTCCAAAACACCTTCAGTATTTATTGTTTGTAGTTTTAATGCTGATGGTTATTCTGACAGGTACGAGCTGAGACCTCTTTGTGGTTGAACTTGCATGTGTCCCATAATCTGTTGAAATTGAGCTTTAAAGCATGTCCTTTTTATTTATCAAACTGTGATTACAGCTTAGTTCTTCAAAGTGTTTACTTAAAGTATGTGTCACATTTTGAAATTTTTTGGCCATTACCTCCCTCAAGACATTTTGAGGGCAGGTTTCATTTACAGCCCTGCAGTACTTGTTCATATGAAGTGACCATTAGCACAGGCTTTAAAGCTGCTTTTGCAGGTAACGGCCAGAAGGCGGCAGCCTTTCTATGTTCCACACTCTGGTAACTAGGGAAACACACCTTCCGGCCACTGGTGACCCTCGGTTATAAATTAGAGTGCAATATGCCGGAATGAAGCCACAAATGCTGATGTCTCCTTACTTTTGTTTTGTTTTTTAGATTTAATTTATATTTATTATTGGAGTAATATTCCATTGTGTACATGGACCACTTCGTCTTGGTGCATTCCTCGGTTGATGGACATTTTTGTTGCTTCCAAGTGTTGGCTATGGTAAATAGTGCTGGAGTGCGGGACTGCCAGCCTGTGACTTTATGATTTTCATTTTCTCAGGTGATAGGCCCAGCAGTGGTTGTGACTGAGTGACTGGTATCTCAATGTTTCCCTTTTCAAAGCACCTACATTGTGTTTTCATTAGTGGCTCTTTACATGCCCCCCCTTACAACCGAGGGTACGCATTTCTCCACATTCCCTTCAGCATTTATTTTTTGCAGCATTTTTCCTAATGGCCATTCTGACTGCTGTGAGCTGATAGGTTTTTGTAATATGGGTATTCATGTCATTAAAATTTTTAAATTCATCAGTTTTCCACACCTTTTATTTTCTGTTTAAAAAAAAAAGAAAAAAGTGTGAGTACAATATACCCCTTTAAAGTGTCTTCTTGGAACGTTGCCCTCGTATGAATTTTTTGGTCAATTTTCAAGCCAAGGATTGTTTTGGAGGGTAGGTGCCATTTACAGGCCTGCGTTTATCTGAATACTTAGTGACCTTATGCAATGGGTTTAAAGCTTCTGTTGTGGGAAACGGCTAAAAAGAGGTAGCATTTCTACATTCCCAAATCTGGGTACTAGGGCAAGAGCCTTTCTGGAAGTCGTGTTCCTAGGTTGTAAATTAGAATTGAATGTGCCAGGAGATAGCCCCATATGTTTAAGTCTCATTACTTCTTCTTGTTTTTTTAAATTTTTTAAATCGGGGTTAAGATTAGAATATTGTTTGTCCTAAGTGTACAGAGTCAGGTTCATTTATACATTATGTACGTCTATTCATGTACAGATCCTCTTCCCATGTAAAATATTACAGAGTGTTCCGTAGTACCCCCTTAATATATGGTCTGGCTTTTTGATATATGTATATACTATGTATTTATATATGTACAGTAACACTAACATTCATTTATCCATTGCCCCCACCTTTCCTTATACATGAGCAGAGTTTGATTTCTAAGCACGTGAGTGTCTTTCTCTTTGGAAATATGTTCATTTCTGTCAGTTATTAGATAACCCCATAAGTGATATCATAGGGTATAGGTCTTTTGCTTTCCGACATACCTCATGTTTGTGACTATCTCCAGGCTCAACTATGGTGCCTCAAAGAGCAGTGCTTCATTGTTTTCCATGGCTTATATTCCATTGTGTATATGGAGCACTTCTTCATGGTGCATTCCTCGGTTGATGGACATTTTCATTGCTTCCAAGTGCTGGCTATGGTAAATCATGCTGGCGTACAGGTTTGCCAGCCTGTGACTTTTTGATTCTCATTTTCTCAGGTGATAGGCCAAGCATTTGCTGTGATTGATTGACTGGTAGCTCAATGTTTCCCTTTTCAAAGCACCTACATTGTGTTTTCATTAGTGGCTTTTTACATGCCCCCCCTTACAACCGAGGTTACACATTTCTCCACACTCCATTCACCATTTATTTTTTGCAGCATTTTTCCTAATGGCCATTCTGACTGCTGTGAGCTGATAGGTTTTTGTAATATGGGTATGCATGTCATTAAAATTTTTTAAATTCATCATATTCCTACGCCTTTTTCTTTTCTCTTAAAAGAAAAAACCGTGAGTACAATACAGCTCTTGAACTTGTCTTCTTCCAAGGTTGCCCTCTTCTGAATTTTTTGGTCGATTTTAGACCCCAGAAATTTTCTGGAGGGCAGGTATCATTTACAGAACTGCAAGTTGGTGAAAATTTAGTGACCTTTTGCAGTGGGTTCAAAGCTGCTGTTGTGGGAAACGGCCACAAGGAGGTAGAATTTCTCCATTCCCCAATCTGGGTACTAGGGCAGCAGAGCCTTTCTGGAAGTCATTGTCCTAGGTTGCAAATTAGAATGAAATTTGCCAGGAGAAATCCCCATAAGTTTATGTCTCATTACTTCTTCTAGGTTTTTAAATTTTTTTTAATCTGGGTAAAGTTTACAATATTGTTTGTCCTAGGTGGACACAATCTGGTTCATTTGTACATTATGTATGTCTATTAATGTACAGATCCTCTTCCCATGTAAAATATTACACTGTTCCGTCGACCTCCCTTGCTATATGTTCGGTCTTTTTGATATATGTATATAATATGTATTTGTATATGTATAGTAACACTAATCTTCATTTCTCAATTTCCTCCCTCCTTTCCTTTTAGATGAGCATAGTTTGTTTTCTAAGCCTGTGAGTGTCTTTCTCTTTGGAAATATGTTCATCTGTGTCAGTTATTAGATAGTGCCATAAGTGATAATATAGGATATAGGTCTTTTGCTTTCCGACCTACTTCATGTTTTGTGATTATCTCCAAGCTCATCTATGGTGCCTCAAAGAGCAGTGTTTCAATGTTTTCCAAGGCTAATATTCCATTGTGTATATGGACCACTTCTTCTTGGTACATTCCTCTGTTGAAGGAAATTTTCGTTGCTTCCAAGCGTTGCCTAAGGTAAATATTGCTGGAGTGCAGGTTTGCCAGCCTGTGATTTTTGATTTTCATTTTCTCAGGTGATAGACCCAGCAGTGGGTATGATTGATTGACTGGTATGGTAGCTCAACGTTTACCTTTTCAAGGCACCTCAATTGTGCTCTCATTAGTGGATCTTACCACGTCCCCCTTAGAATCGAGGGTACGCATTTCTCCACAATCACGTCAGCATTTATTGTTTGCATCATTTTTGTTGATGGCCATTCTGACTGGTGTGAGCTGATAGGTTTTTGTAATTTGGGTTTACATGTCTGTAAAAATTCCTACAATTCATCATTTTTCCACGGCTTTTTATTTTCTGTTAAAAGAAAAAAGAAAAAAAGTGTGAGTATAATATACCTCTTCAAATTTTCTTTTTGGAAGGTTGCACTCTGGAATTTTTTGGTCGATTTTCGACCTCAGTATTTTTTGGAGGGCCGGTGTCATTTACAGACCTACAATTGGTAAATATTTAGTGAACTTTTGCAGTGGGTTTAAAGCTGCTGTTGTGGGAAACGGCCACAAGGATGCAGCATTTCTCCATTCCCAACTCTGGGTACTAGGGCAGCAGAGCCGTTCTGGAAGCTGTTTGCCTAGGTTTTAAATTTGGATGGAATGTGCCAGGAAAACCCCCCATAAGTTTATGTCTCATTACTCCTAGTTCGTTGTTTTAAGTTTTTCAATTGGGGTAATGGTTAGAATGTTGCTTGTCCAAGGTGTACACACTCTGGTTCAACTACATATTCTACATACCTATTTATGTAGAGATCCTCTTCCCTTGTAAATTATTACAGTGATCCGTAATCCTTCCTTGCTATATGGTCGGTCTTTTTGATATATGTATATAATATGTATTTGTATACATATGGTAACGCTAATCTTCATTTATCCATTCCCCCCACCTTTACTTTTAGATAAGCATAGTTCTTTTTTAATAAGTCTGTGATTGACTTTCTGTGTGGAAATATGTTCATTTGTGTCAGTTATTAGATAACGCCTATAAGTGATATCATAGGATATAGGACTTTTGCTTTCCGACTTACCTCATGTTCTGTGATTATCTCCAAGATCATCTATGGGGCCTCAAAGAGCAGTGTTTCATTGTTTTCCATGGCTAGTATTCATTGTGTACATGGACCACTTCTTCTTTATCCTTTCATCTGTAGATGGACATTTTGGTTGCTTCACTGTCTTGTCTATTGTGAATAAGGCTGCAGTGCAGCTTTTGCAGCCCGGGTCTTCTTCATTCTGGTCTTCTCAGGTGAGAGGCCCATTGGTGCGCCTGCTGGATTGACTGGTACCTCAATTTTTCCTTTTAAACACAGCTCTTTCCTGTTCTCATTATTAGCGTTTACCCATTTTACATCTCACCAGCAGCTAGAGGGTACACAGTTCTCTAAAACCTCTTCAGCATTTATTGTTTGTAGACTTTTTGCCAATGGTCAGTCGACTGGTGTGAGTTGAAGACTTTTTGTAGATTAGATTGCATGAGTCTAATACTTCCTGAGGCTGAGCTTTTATCCATTTTCCTTTCTTTAAAAAGAGAGTGAGTAAAACTTACCTCTTCATACTATCTTCTTGAAAATTTTGCCTGTTTTGAATTTTTTTATCCATTCCCTACCTCAGCACAATTTTGAGGGCAGGTGTCCTTTACAGCCCTGAGTCCTTGTGAATGGTAAGTGACCATTAGCTGTGGGTTAAAAGCTGCTCTTGCGGGAATCGGCCACATGGCGGCAGCATTTCTCCTTTTCCAAATCTGGTTACTAGGTCAACAGAGCCTTACTGGAAGTGGTGTTCTAGGTTGTAAATTAGAATGGCATGTGAGAGGAAAACGCCCTTTAATGTATGTCTCATTACTTCTTGTTGGTATTTTTAACTTAATTTTTATTTTTTATCACAGCAAACTTGATTACAATGTTTTGTTTGTTCTAGGTGTGCAAGATGTGGTTCTTTCACACATATACATATATCTATTCTTCTTCGGAGCCTTTTCCCATGTAGGTTATGACACAATGTTGAGTAGTCTTCTCTTGGTATTGCGTAGGTCTTTGGTGATTACATATTTCACAGGTGTTTGTATCTCTCTGTTAACCTCAATACGGTAATGTATCCATTCCTCACACCTTTCTATTTGGTGAACCATACGTTTTTATATTGATTCTATGATAGTGTTTCTCTGTGGAAATATCTTTGTTTGTATCATTTTTTAGGTAACCCCTATATATGATATGATAGGATATGTGTCTTTCGCTTTCTCACTTACTCCAAGTTGCGTGATTACTTCTAGACTCATCTACGGTGCTGCAAATGGCATTGTTTCATTTTTTCACTAGCTCATATTCCATCTGTACAGGTAGCAGTTCTTCTTTGTCCACCCATCTGTCGGTGGACTTTTTGGTTACTTCCATATCTTGGCTATTGTAATAGTGTGCAATGCAGATTTGCGTGGCTGTGTCCTTCCAATTCTGTCTTCTTAGTTTATAGGTCCAGGAATAGGTCTGCTGGATCATATGGTAGCTCAATGTTTACTTTTTAAAGGCACCTCTGTTCTGTTCTCCTTAGTGGCTCTTTCCAGGTTACGTCCCACTTAAAGTGGAGGGCATGTATTTCTTCCCAGCACCTTCAGGATTTATTCTTTGTAGTTTTTGCTGATGATTATTCTGAGTGGTGTGAGCTGATACCTCTTTGTGGTTGAATTTGCATGTGTCTCATAATGCGTTGAAATTGAGCTTTAAGACATGATCTTTTTATTTTTCCAGCTGTGATTAGCGCTTATTTCTTCACAGTGTTTTCTTAAAGTATGTGTCACCATTTGAAATATTTTGGCCATTATCTCCCTCAAGACATTTTGAGGGCAGGTTTCATTTACAGCCCTGCAGTACTTGTTCATATGAAGTGACCATTAGCTCAGGCTTTAAACCTGCTTTTGCAGGTAACGGCCAGAGAGCGGCAGCCTTTCTACGTTTCCCATGCTGGTACTAGGGAAACAGACCTACCGACCAGTGGTGTTCTTCGGTTATAAATTAGAGTGCAATGTGCCCGGATAAACCCACAAATGTCGATGTCTCCTTGCTTTTGTTTGTTTTTAAATTGAGTTTATATTTATTATTAGAGTAACATTCCATTGTGTACGTGGACCACTTCTTCTTGGTGCATTCCTCGGTTGATGGACATTTTCATTGCTTCCAAGTGCTGGCTATGGTAAATCTTGCTGGCGTACAGGTTTGCCAGCCTGTGACTTTTTGATTCTCATTTTCTCAAGTGATAGGCCAAGCAGTGGTTGTGATTGATTGACTGGTAGCTCAATGTTTCCCTTTTCAAAGCACCTACACTGTGTTTTCATTAGTGGCTCTTTACATGCCCCCCCTTACAACCGAAGGTACGCATTTCTCCACACTCCCTTCACGGTTTATTTTTTGCAGCATTTTTCCTAATGGCCATTCTGACTGCTGTGAGCTGATAGGTTTTTGTAATATGGGTATGCATGTCATTAAAATTTTTTAAATTCGTCATATTCCTACCCCTTTTTCTTTTCTCTTAAAAGAAAAACCCGTGAGTACAATATAGCTCTTGAACCTGTCTTCTTCGACGCTTGCCCTCTTTTGAATTTTTTGGTCGATTTTTGACCCCAGAAATTTTCTGGAGGGCAGGTATCATTTACAGAACTGCAAGTTGGTGAAAATTTATTGACCTTTTGCAGTGGGTTCAAAGCTGCTGTTGTGGGAAATGGCCACAAGGAGGTAGCATTTCTCCATTCCCCAATCTGGGTACTAGGGCAGCAGAGCCTTTCTGGAAGTCATTGTCCTAGGTTGTAAATTAGAATGGAAATTGCCAGGAGGAATCCCCATAAGTTTATGTCTCATTACTTCTTCTGGGTTTTTAAAATTTTTTTAATCTGGGTAAAGTTAAGAATATTGTTTGTCCTAGGTGTACAGAATCTGGTTCATTTGTACATTATGTATGTCTATTAATGTACAGATCCTCTTCCCATGTAAAATATTACAGTGTTCCGTCGACCTCCCTTGCTATATATTCGGTGTTTTAGATACATGTATATAATATGTATTTGTATATGTATAGTAACACTAATGTTCATTTCTCAATTTCCCCCCTCCTTTCCTTTCAGATGAGCATAGTTTGTTTTCTAAGCCTGTGAGTATCTTTCTCTTTGGAAATATGTTCATCTGTGTCAGTTATTAGATAATGCCATAAGTGATAATATAGGATATAGGTGTTTTGCTTTCCGACCTACTTCATGTTTTGTGATTATCTCCAGGCTCAAGTATGGTGCCTCAAAGAGCAGTGCTTCAATGTTTTCCATGGCTAATATTCCATTGTGTACATGGACCACTTCTTCTTGGTGCATTCCTCTGTCGATGGACATTTTCGTTGCTTCCAAGTGTTGCCTATGGTAAATATTGCTGGAGTGCAGGATTGCCAGCCTGTGATTTTTGATTTTCATTTTCTCAGGTGATAGACCCAGCAGTGGGTATGATTGATTGACTGGTACGGTAGCTCAACGCTTACCTTTTCAAGGCAACTCCATTGTGCTTTCATTAGTGGCTCTTACCACGTCCCCCTTAGAATCAAGGGTACGCATTTCTCCACAATCACGTCAGCATTTATTGTTGGCAGAATTTTTTTTGATGGCCATTATGACTGGTGTGAGCTGATAGGTTTTTGTAATTTGGGTTTACATGTCTGTAAAAATTCCTACAAATAATCATTTTTCCACGGCTTTTTCTTTTCTGTTAAAAGAAAAAAGCAAAAAAGTGTGAGTATAATATACCTCTTCAAATATTCTTTTTGGAAGGTTGCACTCTAGAATTTTTTGGTCGATTTTCGACCTCAGTATTTTTTGGAGGGCAGGTGTCATTTACAGAACTGCAATTGGTGAATATTTAGTGACCTTTTGCAGTGGGTTTAAAGCTGCTGTTGTGGGAAACGGCCACAAGGATGCAGCATTTCTCCATTCCCAAATCTGGGTACTAGGGCAGCAGAGCCATTCTAGAAGTCGTTTGTCTAGGTTGTAAATTTGAATGGAATGTGCCAGGAAAACCCCCCATAAGTCTATGTCTCATTACTCCTAGTTCGTTGTTTTAATTTTTTCAATGGGGGTAATGGTTAGAATGTTGCTTGTCCAAGGTGTACACACTCTGGTTCATCTACATATTCTACATACCTATTTATGTAGAGATCCTCTTCCCTTGTAAATTATTACAGTGTTCCGTAATCCTTCCTTGCTATATGGTCGGTCTTTTTGATATATGTATATAATATGTATTTGTATACATATGGTAACGCTAATCTTCATTTATCCATTCCCCCCACCTTTATTTTAGATAAGCATAGTTCTTTTTTAATAAGTCTGTGATTGACTTTCTGTGTGGAAATATGTTCATTTGTGTCAGTTATTAGATAACGCCTATAAGTGATATCATAGGATATAGGACTTTTGCTTTCCGACTTACCTCATGTTCTGTGATTATCTCCAAGATCATCTATGGGGCCTCAAAGAGCAGTGTTTCATTGTTTTCCATGGCTAGTATTCATTGTGTACATGGACCACTTCTTCTTTTTCCTTTCATCTGTAGATGTACATTTTGGTTGCTTCACTGTCTTGTCTATTGTGAATAAGGCTGCAGTGCAGCTTTTGCAGCCCGGGTCTTCTTCATTCTGGTCTTCTCAGGTGAGAGGCCCATTGGTGCGCCTGCTGGATTGACTGGTACCTCAATTTTTCCTTTTAAACGCAGCTCTTTCCTGTTCTCATTATTAGCGTTTAACCCTTTTACATCTCACCAGCAGCTAGAGGGTACACAGTTCTCTAAAACCTCTTCCGCATTTATTGTTTGTAGACTTTTTGCCAATGGTCAGTCGACTGGTGTGAGTTGAAGACTTTTTGTAGATTAGATTGCATGAGTCTAATACTTCCTGAGGCTGAGCTTTTATCCATTTTCCTTTCTTTAAAAAGAGAGTGAGTAAAACTTACCTCTTCATACTATCTTCTTGAAAATTTTGCCTGTTTTGAATTTTTTTTATCCATTCCCTACCTCAGCACAATTTTGAGGGCAGGTGTCCTTTACAGCCCTGAGTCCTTGTGAATGGTAAGTGACCATTAGCTGTGGGTTAAAAGCTGCTCTTGCGGGAATCGGCCACATGGCGGCAGCATTTCTCCTTTTCCAAATCTGGTTACTAGGTCAACAGAGCCTTACTGGAAGTGGTGTTCTAGGTTGTAAATTAGAATGGCATGTGAGAGGAAAACGCCCTTTAATGTATGTCTCATTACTTCTTGTTGGTATTTTTAACTTAATTTTTATTTTTTATCACAGCAAACTTGATTACAATGTTTTGTTTGTTCTAGGTGTGCAAGATGTGGTTCTTTCACACATATACATATATCTATTTTTCTTCGGAGCCTTTTCCCATGTAGGTTATGACACAATGTTGAGTAGTCTTCTCTTGGTATTGCGTAGGTCTTTGGTGATTACATATTTCACAGGTGTTTGTATCTCTCTGTTAACCTCAATACGGTAATGTATCCATTCCTCACACCTTTCTATTTGGTGAACCATACGTTTTTATATTGATTCTATGATAGTGTTTCTCTGTGGAAATATCTTTGTTTGTATCATTTTTTAGGTAACCCCTATATATGATATGATAGGATATGTGTCTTTCGCTTTCTCACTTACTCCAAGTTGCGTGATTACTTCTAGACTCATCTACGGTGCTGCAAATGGCATTGTTTCATTTTTTCACTAGCTCATATTCCATCTGTACAGGTAGCAGTTCTTCTTTGTCCACCCATCTGTCGGTGGACTTTTTGGTTACTTCCATATCTTGGCTATTGTAATAGTGTGCAATGCAGATTTGCGTGGCTGTGTCCTTCCAATTCTGTCTTCTTAGTTTATAGGTCCAGGAATAGGTCTGCTGGATCATATGGTAGCTCAATGTTTACTTTTTAAAGGCACCTCTGTTCTGTTCTCCTTAGTGGCTCTTTCCAGGTTACGTCCCACTTAAAGTGGAGGGCATGTATTTCTTCCCAGCACCTTCAGGATTTATTCTTTGTAGTTTTTGCTGATGATTATTCTGAGTGGTGTGAGCTGATACCTCTTTGTGGTTGAATTTGCATGTGTCTCATAATGCGTTGAAATTGAGCTTTAAGACATGATCTTTTTATTTTTCCAGCTGTGATTAGAGCTTATTTCTTCACAGTGTTTTCTTAAAGTATGTGTCACCATTTGAAATATTTTGGCCATTATCTCCCTCAAGACATTTTGAGGGCAGGTTTCATTTACAGCCCTGCAGTACTTGTTCACATGAAGTGACCATTAGCTCAGGCTTTAAACCTGCTTTTGCAGGTAACGGCCAGAGAGCGGCAGCCTTTCTACGTTTCCCATGCTGGTACTAGGGAAACAGACCTACCGGCCAGTGGTGTTCTTCGGTTATAAATTAGAGTGCAATGTGCCCGGATAAACCCACAAATGTTGATGTCTCCTTGCTTTTGTTTGTTTTTAAATTGAGTTTATATTTATTATTAGAGTAACATTCCATTGTGTACGTGGACCACTTCTTCTTGGTGCATTCCTCGGTTGATGGACATTTTCATTGCTTCCAAGTGCTGGCTATGGTAAATCTTGCTGGCGTACAGGTTTGCCAGCCTGTGACTTTTTGATTCTCATTTTCTCAGGTGATAGGCCAAGCAGTGGTTGTGATTGATTGACTGGTAGCTCAATGTTTCCCTTTTCAAAGCACCTACACTGTGTTTTCATTAGTGGCTCTTTACATGCCCCCCCTTACAACCGAAGGTACGCATTTCTCCACACTCCCTTCACGGTTTATTTTTTGCAGCATTTTTCCTAATGGCCATTCTGACTGCTGTGAGCTGATAGGTTTTTGTAATATGGGTATGCATGTCATTAAAATTTTTTAAATTCGTCATATTCCTACCCCTTTTTCTTTTCTCTTAAAAGAAAAACCCGTGAGTACAATATAGCTCTTGAACTTGTCTTCTTCGAAGCTTGCCCTCTTTTGAATTTTTTGGTCGATTTTAGACCCCAGAAATTTTCTGGAGGGCAGGTATCATTTACAGAACTGCAAGTTGGTGAAAATTTAGTGACCTTTTGCAGTGGGTTCAAAGCTGCTGTTGTGGGAAACGGCCACAAGGAGGTAGCATTTCTCCATTCCCCAATCTGGGTACTAGGGCAGCAGAGCCTTTCTGGAAGTCATTGTCCTAGGTTGTAAATTAGAATGGAAATTGCCAGGAGGAATCCCCATAAGTTTATGTCTCATTACTTCTTCTGGGTTTTTAAATTTTTTTTAATCTGGGTAAAGTTTAGAATATTGTTTGTCCTAGGTGTACACAATCTGGTTCATTTGTACATTATGTATGTCTATTAATGTACAGATCCTCTTCCCATGTAAAATATTACAGTGTTCCGTCGACCTCCCTTGCTATATGTTCGGTGTTTTTGATACATGTATATAATATGTATTTGTATATGTATGGTAACACTAATGTTCATTTCTCAATTTCCCCCCTCCTTTCCTTTCAGATGAGCATAGTTTGTTTTCTAAGCCTGTGAGTGTCTTTCTCTTTGGAAATATGTTCATCTGTGTCAGTTATTAGATAATGCCATAAGTGATAATATAGGATATAGGTGTTTTGCTTTCCGACCTACTTCATGTTTTGTGATTATCTCCAGGCTCAAGTATGGTGCCTCAAAGAGCAGTGCTTCAATGTTTTCCATGGCTAATATTCCATTGTGTACATGGACCACTTCTTCTTGGTGCATTCCTCTGTCGATGGACATTTTCGTTGCTTCCAAGTGTTGCCTATGGTAAATATTGCTGGAGTGCAGGATTGCCAGCCTGTGATTTTTGATTTTCATTTTCTCAGGTGATAGACCCAGCAGTGGGTATGATTGATTGACTGGTACGGTAGCTCAACGCTTACCTTTTCAAGGCAACTCCATTGTGCTTTCATTAGTGGCTCTTACCACGTCCCCCTTAGAATCAAGGGTACGCATTTCTCCACAATCACGTCAGCATTTATTGTTGGCAGAATTTTTTTTGATGGCCATTATGAGTGGTGTGAGCTGATAGGTTTTTGTAATTTGGGTTTACATGTCTGTAAAAATTCCTACAATTCATCATTTTTCCATGGCTTTTTCTTTTCTATTAAAAGAAAAAAGCAAAAAAGTGTGAGTATAATATACCTCTTCAAATTTTCTTTTTGGAAGGTTGCACTCTAGAATTTTTTGGTCGATTTTCGACCTCAGTATTTTTTGGAGGGCAGGTGTCATTTACAGAACTGCAATTGGTGAATATTTAGTGACCTTTTGCAGTGGGTTTAAAGCTGCTGTTGTGGGAAACGGCACAAGGATGCAGCATTTCTCCATTCCCAAATCTGGGTACTAGGGCAGCAGAGCCATTCTGGAAGTCGTTTGTCTAGGTTGTAAATTTGAATGGAATGTGCCAGGAAAACCCCCCATAAGTCTATGTCTCATTACTCCTAGTTCGTTGTTTTAATTTTTTCAATTGGGGTAATGGTTAGAATGTTGCTTGTCCAAGGTGTACACACTCTGGTTCATCTACATATTCTACATACCTATTTATGTAGAGATCCTCTTCCCTTGTAAATTATTACAGTGATCCGTAATCCTTCCTTGCTATATGGTCGGTCTTTTTGATATATGTATATAATATGTATTTGTATACATATGGTAACGCTAATCTTCATTTATCCATTCCCCCCACCTTTACTTTTAGATAAGCATAGTTCTTTTTTAATAAGTCTGTGATTGACTTTCTGTGTGGAAATATGTTCATTTGTGTCAGTTATTAGATAACGCCTATAAGTGATATCATAGGATATAGGACTTTTGCTTTCCGACTTACCTCATGTTCTGTGATTATCTCCAAGATCATCTATGGGGCCTCAAAGAGCAGTGTTTCATTGTTTTCCATGGCTAGTATTCATTGTGTACATGGACCACTTCTTCTTTTTCCTTTCATCTGTAGATGGACATTTTGGTTGCTTCACTGTCTTGTCTATTGTGAATAAGGCTGCAGTGCAGCTTTTGCAGCCCGGGTCTTCTTCATTCTGGTCTTCTCAGGTGAGAGGCCCATTGGTGCGCCTGCTGGATTGACTGGTACCTCAATTTTTCCTTTTAAACGCAGCTCTTTCCTGTTCTCATTATTAGCGTTTAACCCTTTTACATCTCACCAGCAGCTAGAGGGTACACAGTTCTCTAAAACCTCTTCAGCATTTATTGTTTGTAGACTTTTTGCCAATGGTCAGTCGACTGGTGTGAGTTGAAGACTTTTTGTAGATTAGATTGCATGAGTCTAATACTTCCTGAGGCTGAGCTTTTATCCATTTTCCTTTCTTTAAAAAGAGAGTGAGTAAAACTTACCTCTTCATACTATCTTCTTGAAAATTTTGCCTGTTTTGAATTTTTTTTATCCATTCCCTACCTCAGCACAATTTTGAGGGCAGGTGTCCTTTACAGCCCTGAGTCCTTGTGAATGGTAAGTGACCATTAGCTGTGGGTTAAAAGCTGCTCTTGCGGGAATCGGCCACATGGCGGCAGCATTTCTCCTTTTCCAAATCTGGTTACTAGGTCAACAGAGCCTTACTGGAAGTGGTGTTCTAGGTTGTAAATTAGAATGGCATGTGAGAGGAAAACGCCCTTTAATGTATGTCTCATTACTTCTTGTTGGTATTTTTAACTTAATTTTTATTTTTTATCACAGCAAACTTGATTACAATGTTTTGTTTGTTCTAGGTGTGCAAGATGTGGTTCTTTCACACATATACATATATCTATTTTTCTTCGGAGCCTTTTCCCATGTAGGTTATGACACAATGTTGAGTAGTCTTCTCTTGGTATTGCGTAGGTCTTTGGTGATTACATATTTCACAGGTGTTTGTATCTCTCTGTTAACCTCAATACGGTAATGTATCCATTCCTCACACCTTTCTATTTGGTGAACCATACGTTTTTATATTGATTCTATGATAGTGTTTCTCTGTGGAAATATCTTTGTTTGTATCATTTTTTAGGTAACCCCTATATATGATATGATAGGATATGCGTCTTTCGCTTTCTCACTTACTCCAAGTTGCGTGATTACTTCTAGACTCATCTACGGTGCTGCAAATGGCATTGTTTCATTTTTTCACTAGCTCATATTCCATCTGTACAGGTAGCAGTTCTTCTTTGTCCACCCATCTGTCGGTGGACTTTTTGGTTACTTCCATATCTTGGCTATTGTAATAGTGTGCAATGCAGATTTGCGTGGCTGTGTCCTTCCAATTCTGTCTTCTTAGTTTATAGGTCCAGAAATAGGTCTGCTGGATCATATGGTAGCTCAATGTTTACTTTTTAAAGGCACCTCTGTTCTGTTCTCCTTAGTGGCTCTTTCCAGGTTACGTCCCACTTAAAGTGGAGGGCATGTATTTCTTCCCAGCACCTTCAGGATTTATTCTTTGTAGTTTTTGCTGATGATTATTCTGAGTGGTGTGAGCTGATACCTCTTTGTGGTTGAATTTGCATGTGTCTCATAATGCGTTGAAATTGAGCTTTAAGACATGATCTTTTTATTTTTCCAGCTGTGATTAGAGCTTATTTCTTCACAGTGTTTTCTTAAAGTATGTGTCACCATTTGAAATATTTTGGCCATTATCTCCCTCAAGACATTTTGAGGGCAGGTTTCATTTACAGCCCTGCAGTACTTGTTCACATGAAGTGACCATTAGCTCAGGCTTTAAACCTGCTTTTGCAGGTAACGGCCAGAGAGCGGCAGCCTTTCTACGTTTCCCATGCTGGTACTAGGGAAACAGACCTACCGGCCAGTGGTGTTCTTCGGTTATAAATTAGAGTGCAATGTTCCCGGATAAACCCACAAATGTTGATGTCTCCTTGCTTTTGTTTGTTTTTAAATTGAGTTTATATTTATTATTAGAGTAACATTCCATTGTGTACGTGGACCACTTCTTCTTGGTGCATTCCTCGGTTGATGGACATTTTCATTGCTTCCAAGTGCTGGCTATGGTAAATCTTGCTGGCGTACAGGTTTGCCAGCCTGTGACTTTTTGATTCTCATTTTCTCAGGTGATAGGCCAAGCAGTGGTTGTGATTGATTGACTGGTAGCTCAATGTTTCCCTTTTCAAAGCACCTACACTGTGTTTTCATTAGTGGCTCTTTACATGCCCCCCCTTACAACCGAAGGTACGCATTTCTCCACACTCCCTTCACGGTTTATTTTTTGCAGCATTTTTCCTAATGGCCATTCTGACTGCTGTGAGCTGATAGGTTTTTGTAATATGGGTATGCATGTCATTAAAATTTTTTAAATTCGTCATATTCCTACCCCTTTTTCTTTTCTCTTAAAAGAAAAACCCGTGAGTACAATATAGCTCTTGAACTTGTCTTCTTCGAAGCTTGCCCTCTTTTGAATTTTTTGGTCGATTTTAGACCCCAGAAATTTTCTGGAGGGCAGGTATCATTTACAGAGCTGCAAGTTGGTGAAAATTTAGTGACCTTTTGCAGTGGGTTCAAAGCTGCTGTTGTGGGAAACGGCCACAAGGAGGTAGCATTTCTCCATTCCCCAATCTGGGTACTAGGGCAGCAGAGCCTTTCTGGAAGTCATTGTCCTAGGGTGTAAATTAGAATGGAAATTGCCAGGAGGAATCCCCATAAGTTTATGTCTCATTACTTCTTCTGGGTTTTTAAAATTTTTTTAATCTGGGTAAAGTTTAGAATATTGTTTGTCCTAGGTGTACACAATCTGGTTCATTTGTACATTATGTATGTCTATTAATGTACAGATCCTCTTCCCATGTAAAATATTACAGTGTTCCGTCGACCTCCCTTGCTTATGTTCGGTGTTTTTGATACATGTATATAATATGTATTTGTATATGTATGGTAACACTAATGTTCATTTCTCAATTTCCCCCCTCCTTTCCTTTCAGATGAGCATAGTTTGTTTTCTAAGCCTGTGAGTGTCTTTCTCTTTGGAAATATGTTCATCTGTGTCAGTTATTAGATAATGCCATAAGTGATAATATAGGATATAGGTGTTTTGCTTTCCGACCTACTTCATGTTTTGTGATTATCTCCAGGCTCAAGTATGGTGCCTCAAAGAGCAGTGCTTCAATGTTTTCCATGGCTAATATTCCATTGTGTACATGGACCACTTCTTCTTGGTGCATTCCTCTGTCGATGGACATTTTCGTTGCTTCCTAGTGTTGCCTATGGTAAATATTGCTGGAGTGCAGGATTGCCAGCCTGTGATTTTTGATTTTCATTTTCTCAGGTGATAGACCCAGCAGTGGGTATGATTGATTGACTGGTACGGTAGCTCAACGTTTACCTTTTCAAGGCAACTCCATTGTGCTTTCATTAGTGGCTCTTACCACGTCCCCCTTAGAATCAAGGGTACGCATTTCTCCACAATCACGTCAGCATTTATTGTTGGCAGAATTTTTTTTGATGGCCATTATGACTGGTGTGAGCTGATAGGTTTTTGTAATTTGGGTTTACATGTCTGTAAAAATTCCTACAATTCATCATTTTTCCATGGCTTTTTCTTTTCTATTAAAAGAAAAAAGCAAAAAAGTGTGAGTATAATATACCTCTTCAAATTTTCTTTTTGGAAGGTTGCACTCTAGAATTTTTTGTTCGATTTTCGACCTCAGTATTTTTTGGAGGGCAGGTGTCATTTACAGAACTGCAATTGGTGAATATTTAGTGACCTTTTGCAGTGGGTTTAAAGCTGCTGTTGTGGGAAACGGCACAAGGATGCAGCATTTCTCCATTCCCAAATCTGGGTACTAGGGCAGCAGAGCCATTCTGGAAGTCGTTTGTCTAGGTTGTAAATTTGAATGGAATGTGCCAGGAAAACCCCCCATAAGTCTATGTCTCATTACTCCTAGTTCGTTGTTTTAATTTTTTCAATTGGGGTAATGGTTAGAATGTTGCTTGTCCAAGGTGTACACACTCTGGTTCATCTACATATTCTACATACCTATTTATGTAGAGATCCTCTTCCCTTGTAAATTATTACAGTGATCCGTAATCCTTCCTTGCTATATGGTCGGTCTTTTTGATATATGTATATAATATGTATTTGTATACATATGGTAACGCTAATCTTCATTTATCCATTCCCCCCACCTTTACTTTTAGATAAGCATAGTTCTTTTTTAATAAGTCTGTGATTGACTTTCTGTGTGGAAATATGTTCATTTGTGTCAGTTATTAGATAACGCCTATAAGTGATATCATAGGATATAGGACTTTTGCTTTCCGACTTACCTCATGTTCTGTGATTATCTCCAAGATCATCTATGGGGCCTCAAAGAGCAGTGTTTCATTGTTTTCCATGGCTAGTATTCATTGTGTACATGGACCACTTCTTCTTTTTCCTTTCATCTGTAGATGGACATTTTGGTTGCTTCACTGTCTTGTCTATTGTGAATAAGGCTGCAGTGCAGCTTTTGCAGCCCGGGTCTTCTTCATTCTGGTCTTCTCAGGTGAGAGGCCCATTGGTGCGCCTGCTGGATTGACTGGTACCTCAATTTTTCCTTTTAAACGCAGCTCTTTCCTGTTCTCATTATTAGCGTTTAACCCTTTTACATCTCACCAGCAGCTAGAGGGTACACAGTTCTCTAAAACCTCTTCAGCATTTATTGTTTGTAGACTTTTTGCCAATGGTCAGTCGACTGGTGTGAGTTGAAGACTTTTTGTAGATTAGATTGCATGAGTCTAATACTTCCTGAGGCTGAGCTTTTATCCATTTTCCTTTCTTTAAAAAGAGAGTGAGTAAAACTTACCTCTTCATACTATCTTCTTGAAAATTTTGCCTGTTTTGAATTTTTTTTATCCATTCCCTACCTCAGCACAATTTTGAGGGCAGGTGTCCTTTACAGCCCTGAGTCCTTGTGAATGGTAAGTGACCATTAGCTGTGGGTTAAAAGCTGCTCTTGCGGGAATCGGCCACATGGCGGCAGCATTTCTCCTTTTCCAAATCTGGTTACTAGGTCAACAGAGCCTTACTGGAAGTGGTGTTCTAGGTTGTAAATTAGAATGGCATGTGAGAGGAAAACGCCCTTTAATGTATGTCTCATTACTTCTTGTTGGTATTTTTAACTTAATTTTTATTTTTTATCACAGCAAACTTGATTACAATGTTTTGTTTGTTCTAGGTGTGCAAGATGTGGTTCTTTCACACATATACATATATCTATTCTTCTTCGGAGCCTTTTCCCATGTAGGTTATGACACAATGTTGAGTAGTCTTCTCTTGGTATTGCGTAGGTCTTTGGTGATTACATATTTCACAGGTGTTTGTATCTCTCTGTTAACCTCAATACGGTAATGTATCCATTCCTCACACCTTTCTATTTGGTGAACCATACGTTTTTATATTGATTCTATGATAGTGTTTCTCTGTGGAAATATCTTTGTTTGTATCATTTTTTAGGTAACCCCTATATATGATATGATAGGATATGTGTCTTTCGCTTTCTCACTTACTCCAAGTTGCGTGATTACTTCTAGACTCATCTACGGTGCTGCAAATGGCATTGTTTCATTTTTTCACTAGCTCATATTCCATCTGTACAGGTAGCAGTTCTTCTTTGTCCACCCATCTGTCGGTGGACTTTTTGGTTACTTCCATATCTTGGCTATTGTAATAGTGTGCAATGCAGATTTGCGTGGCTGTGTCCTTCCAATTCTGTCTTCTTAGTTTATAGGTCCAGAAATAGGTCTGCTGGATCATATGGTAGCTCAATGTTTACTTTTTAAAGGCACCTCTGTTCTGTTCTCCTTAGTGGCTCTTTCCAGGTTACGTCCCACTTAAAGTGGAGGGCATGTATTTCTTCCCAGCACCTTCAGGATTTATTCTTTGTAGTTTTTGCTGATGATTATTCTGAGTGGTGTGAGCTGATACCTCTTTGTGGTTGAATTTGCATGTGTCTCATAATGCGTTGAAATTGAGCTTTAAGACATGATCTTTTTATTTTTCCAGCTGTTATTAGAGCTTATTTCTTCACAGTGTTTTCTTAAAGTATGTGTCACCATTTGAAATATTTTGGCCATTATCTCCCTCAAGACATTTTGAGGGCAGGTTTCATTTACAGCCCTGCAGTACTTGTTCATATGAAGTGACCATTAGCTCAGGCTTTAAACCTGCTTTTGCAGGTAATGGCCAGAGAGCGGCAGCCTTTCTACGTTTCCCATGCTGGTACTAGGGAAACAGACCTACCGGCCAGTGGTGTTCTTCGGTTATAAATTAGAGTGCAATGTGCCCGGATAAACCCACAAATGTTGATGTCTCCTTGCTTTTGTTTGTTTTTAAATTGAGTTTATATTTATTATTAGAGTAACATTCCATTGTGTACGTGGACCACTTCTTCTTGGTGCATTCCTCGGTTGATGGACATTTTCATTGCTTCCAAGTGCTGGCTATGGTAAATCTTGCTGGCGTACAGGTTTGCCAGCCTGTGACTTTTTGATTCTCATTTTCTCAGGTGATAGGCCAAGCAGTGGTTGTGATTGATTGACTGGTAGCTCAATGTTTCCCTTTTCAAAGCACCTACACTGTGTTTTCATTAGTGGCTCTTTACATGCCCCCCCTTACAACCGAAGGTACGCATTTCTCCACACTCCCTTCACGGTTTATTTTTTGCAGCATTTTTCCTAATGGCCATTCTGACTGCTGTGAGCTGATAGGTTTTTGTAATATGGGTATGCATGTCATTAAAATTTTTTAAATTCGTCATATTCCTACCCCTTTTTCTTTTCTCTTAAAAGAAAAACCCGTGAGTACAATATAGCTCTTGAACTTGTCTTCTTCGAAGCTTGCCCTCTTTTGAATTTTTTGGTCGATTTTAGACCCCAGAAATTTTCTGGAGGGCAGGTATCATTTACAGAACTGCAAGTTGGTGAAAATTTAGTGACCTTTTGCAGTGGGTTCAAAGCTGCTGTTGTGGGAAACGGCCACAAGGAGGTAGCATTTCTCCATTCCCCAATCTGGGTACTAGGGCAGCAGAGCCTTTCTGGAAGTCATTGTCCTAGGTTGTAAATTAGAATGGAAATTGCCAGGAGGAATCCCCATAAGTTTATGTCTCATTACTTCTTCTGGGTTTTTAATTTTTTTTTAATCTGGGTAAAGTTTAGAATATTGTTTGTCCTAGGTGTACACAATCTGGTTCATTTGTACATTATGTATGTCTATTAATGTACAGATCCTCTTCCCATGTAAAATATTACAGTGTTCCGTCGACCTCCCTTGCTATATGTTCGGTGTTTTTGATACATGTATATAATATGTATTTGTATATGTATGGTAACACTAATGTTCATTTCTCAATTTCCCCCCTCCTTTCCTTTCAGATGAGCATAGTTTGTTTTCTAAGCCTGTGAGTGTCTTTCTCTTTGGAAATATGTTCATCTGTGTCAGTTATTAGATAATGCCATAAGTGATAATATAGGATATAGGTGTTTTGCTTTCCGACCTACTTCATGTTTTGTGATTATCTCCAGGCTCAAGTATGGTGCCTCAAAGAGCAGTGCTTCAATGTTTTCCATGGCTAATATTCCATTGTATACATGGACCACTTCTTCTTGGTGCATTCCTCTGTCGATGGACATTTTCGTTGCTTCCAAGTGTTGCCTATGGTAAATATTGCTGGAGTGCAGGATTTCCAGCCTGTGATTTTTGATTTTCATTTTCTCAGGTGATAGACCCAGCAGTGGGTATGATTGATTGACTGGTACGGTAGCTCAACGCTTACCTTTTCAAGGCAACTCCATTGTGCTTTCATTAGTGGCTCTTACCACGTCCCCCTTAGAATCAAGGGTACGCATTTCTCCACAATCACGTCAGCATTTATTGTTGGCAGAATTTTTTTTGATGGCCATTATGAGTGGTGTGAGCTGATAGGTTTTTGTAATTTGGGTTTACATGTCTGTAAAAATTCCTACAATTCATCATTTTTCCATGGCTTTTTCTTTTCTATTAAAAGAAAAAAGCAAAAAAGTGTGAGTATAATATACCTCTTCAAATTTTCTTTTTGGAAGGTTGCACTCTAGAATTTTTTGGTCGATTTTCGACCTCAGTATTTTTTGGAGGGCAGGTGTCATTTACAGAACTGCAATTGGTGAATATTTAGTGACCTTTTGCAGTGGGTTTAAAGCTGCTGTTGTGGGAAACGGCACAAGGATGCAGCATTTCTCCATTCCCAAATCTGGGTACTAGGGCAGCAGAGCCATTCTGGAAGTCGTTTGTCTAGGTTGTAAATTTGAATGGAATGTGCCAGGAAAACCCCCCATAAGTCTATGTCTCATTACTCCTAGTTCGTTGTTTTAATTTTTTCAATTGGGGTAATGGTTAGAATGTTGCTTGTCCAAGGTGTACACACTCTGGTTCATCTACATATTCTACATACCTATTTATGTAGAGATCCTCTTCCCTTGTAAATTATTACAGTGATCCGTAATCCTTCCTTGCTATATGGTCGGTCTTTTTGATATATGTATATAATATGTATTTGTATACATATGGTAACGCTAATCTTCATTTATCCATTCCCCCCACCTTTACTTTTAGATAAGCATAGTTCTTTTTTAATAAGTCTGTGATTGACTTTCTGTGTGGAAATATGTTCATTTGTGTCAGTTATTAGATAACGCCTATAAGTGATATCATAGGATATAGGACTTTTGCTTTCCGACTTACCTCATGTTCTGTGATTATCTCCAAGATCATCTATGGGGCCTCAAAGAGCAGTGTTTCATTGTTTTCCATGGCTAGTATTCATTGTGTACATGGACCACTTCTTCTTTTTCCTTTCATCTGTAGATGGACATTTTGGTTGCTTCACTGTCTTGTCTATTGTGAATAAGGCTGCAGTGCAGCTTTTGCAGCCCGGGTCTTCTTCATTCTGGTCTTCTCAGGTGAGAGGCCCATTGGTGCGCCTGCTGGATTGACTGGTACCTCAATTTTTCCTTTTAAACGCAGCTCTTTCCTGTTCTCATTATTAGCGTTTAACCCTTTTACATCTCACCAGCAGCTAGAGGGTACACAGTTCTCTAAAACCTCTTCAGCATTTATTGTTTGTAGACTTTTTGCCAATGGTCAGTCGACTGGTGTGAGTTGAAGACTTTTTGTAGATTAGATTGCATGAGTCTAATACTTCCTGAGGCTGAGCTTTTATCCATTTTCCTTTCTTTAAAAAGAGAGTGAGTAAAACTTACCTCTTCATACTATCTTCTTGAAAATTTTGCCTGTTTTGAATTTTTTTTATCCATTCCCTACCTCAGCACAATTTTGAGGGCAGGTGTCCTTTACAGCCCTGAGTCCTTGTGAATGGTAAGTGACCATTAGCTGTGGGTTAAAAGCTGCTCTTGCGGGAATCGGCCACATGGCGGCAGCATTTCTCCTTTTCCAAATCTGGTTACTAGGTCAACAGAGCCTTACTGGAAGTGGTGTTCTAGGTTGTAAATTAGAATGGCATGTGAGAGGAAAACGCCCTTTAATGTATGTCTCATTACTTCTTGTTGGTATTTTTAACTTAATTTTTATTTTTTATCACAGCAAACTTGATTACAATGTTTTGTTTGTTCTAGGTGTGCAAGATGTGGTTCTTTCACACATATACATATATCTATTCTTCTTCGGAGCCTTTTCCCATGTAGGTTATGACACAATGTTGAGTAGTCTTCTCTTGGTATTGCGTAGGTCTTTGGTGATTACATATTTCACAGGTGTTTGTATCTCTCTGTTAACCTCAATACGGTAATGTATCCATTCCTCACACCTTTCTATTTGGTGAACCATACGTTTTTATATTGATTCTATGATAGTGTTTCTCTGTGGAAATATCTTTGTTTGTATCATTTTTTAGGTAACCCCTATATATGATATGATAGGATATGTGTCTTTCGCTTTCTCACTTACTCCAAGTTGCGTGATTACTTCTAGACTCATCTACGGTGCTGCAAATGGCATTGTTTCATTTTTTCACTAGCTCATATTCCATCTGTACAGGTAGCAGTTCTTCTTTGTCCACCCATCTGTCGGTGGACTTTTTGGTTACTTCCATATCTTGGCTATTGTAATAGTGTGCAATGCAGATTTGCGTGGCTGTGTCCTTCCAATTCTGTCTTCTTAGTTTATAGGTCCAGAAATAGGTCTGCTGGATCATATGGTAGCTCAATGTTTACTTTTTAAAGGCACCTCTGTTCTGTTCTCCTTAGTGGCTCTTTCCAGGTTACGTCCCACTTAAAGTGGAGGGCATGTATTTCTTCCCAGCACCTTCAGGATTTATTCTTTGTAGTTTTTGCTGATGATTATTCTGAGTGGTGTGAGCTGATACCTCTTTGTGGTTGAATTTGCATGTGTCTCATAATGCGTTGAAATTGAGCTTTAAGACATGATCTTTTTATTTTTCCAGCTGTGATTAGAGCTTATTTCTTCACAGTGTTTTCTTAAAGTATGTGTCACCATTTGAAATATTTTGGCCATTATCTCCCTCAAGACATTTTGAGGGCAGGTTTCATTTACAGCCCTGCAGTACTTGTTCATATGAAGTGACCATTAGCTCAGGCTTTAAACCTGCTTTTGCAGGTAATGGCCAGAGAGCGGCAGCCTTTCTACGTTTCCCATGCTGGTACTAGGGAAACAGACCTACCGGCCAGTGGTGTTCTTCGGTTATAAATTAGAGTGCAATGTGCCCGGATAAACCCACAAATGTTGATGTCTCCTTGCTTTTGTTTGTTTTTAAATTGAGTTTATATTTATTATTAGAGTAACATTCCATTGTGTACGTGGACCACTTCTTCTTGGTGCATTCCTCGGTTGATGGACATTTTCATTGCTTCCAAGTGCTGGCTATGGTAAATCTTGCTGGCGTACAGGTTTGCCAGCCTGTGACTTTTTGATTCTCATTTTCTCAGGTGATAGGCCAAGCAGTGGTTGTGATTGATTGACTGGTAGCTCAATGTTTCCCTTTTCAAAGCACCTACACTGTGTTTTCATTAGTGGCTCTTTACATGCCCCCCCTTACAACCGAAGGTACGCATTTCTCCACACTCCCTTCACGGTTTATTTTTTGCAGCATTTTTCCTAATGGCCATTCTGACTGCTGTGAGCTGATAGGTTTTTGTAATATGGGTATGCATGTCATTAAAATTTTTTAAATTCGTCATATTCCTACCCCTTTTTCTTTTCTCTTAAAAGAAAAACCCGTGAGTACAATATAGCTCTTGAACTTGTCTTCTTCGAAGCTTGCCCTCTTTTGAATTTTTTGGTCGATTTTAGACCCCAGAAATTTTCTGGAGGGCAGGTATCATTTACAGAACTGCAAGTTGGTGAAAATTTAGTGACCTTTTGCAGTGGGTTCAAAGCTGCTGTTGTGGGAAACGGCCACAAGGAGGTAGCATTTCTCCATTCCCCAATCTGGGTACTAGGGCAGCAGAGCCTTTCTGGAAGTCATTGTCCTAGGTTGTAAATTAGAATGGAAATTGCCAGGAGGAATCCCCATAAGTTTATGTCTCATTACTTCTTCTGGGTTTTTAAAATTTTTTTAATCTGGGTAAAGTTTAGAATATTGTTTGTCCTAGGTGTACACAATCTGGTTCATTTGTACATTATGTATGTCTATTAATGTACAGATCCTCTTCCCATGTAAAATATTACAGTGTTCCGTCGACCTCCCTTGCTATATGTTCGGTGTTTTTGATACATGTATATAATATGTATTTGTATATGTATGGTAACACTAATGTTCATTTCTCAATTTCCCCCCTCCTTTCCTTTCAGATGAGCATAGTGTGTTTTCTAAGCCTGTGAGTGTCTTTCTCTTTGGAAATATGTTCATCTGTGTCAGTTATTAGATAATGCCATAAGTGATAATATAGGATATAGGTGTTTTGCTTTCCGACCTACTTCATGTTTTGTGATTATCTCCAGGCTCAAGTATGGTGCCTCAAAGAGCAGTGCTTCAATGTTTTCCATGGCTAATATTCCATTGTGTACATGGACCACTTCTTCTTGGTGCATTCCTCTGTCGATGGACATTTTCGTTGCTTCCTAGTGTTGCCTATGGTAAATATTGCTGGAGTGCAGGATTGCCAGCCTGTGATTTTTGATTTTCATTTTCTCAGGTGATAGACCCAGCAGTGGGTATGATTGATTGACTGGTACGGTAGCTCAACGTTTACCTTTTCAAGGCAACTCCATTGTGCTTTCATTAGTGGCTCTTACCACGTCCCCCTTAGAATCAAGGGTACGCATTTCTCCACAATCACGTCAGCATTTATTGTTGGCAGAATTTTTTTTGATGGCCATTATGACTGGTGTGAGCTGATAGGTTTTTGTAATTTGGGTTTACATGTCTGTAAAAATTCCTACAATTCATCATTTTTCCATGGCTTTTCCTTTTCTATTAAAAGAAAAAAGCAAAAAAGTGTGAGTATAATATACCTCTTCAAATTTTCTTTTTGGAAGGTTGCACTCTAGAATTTTTTGGTCGATTTTCGACCTCAGTATTTTTTGGAGGGCAGGTGTCATTTACAGAAGTGCAATTGGTGAATATTTAGTGACCTTTTGCAGTGGGTTTAAAGCTGCTGTTGTGGGAAACGGCACAAGGATGCAGCATTTCTCCATTCCCAAATCTGGGTACTAGGGCAGCAGAGCCATTCTGGAAGTCGTTTGTCTAGGTTGTAAATTTGAATGGAATGTGCCAGGAAAACCCCCCATAAGTCTATGTCTCATTACTCCTAGTTCGTTGTTTTAATTTTTTCAATTGGGGTAATGGTTAGAATGTTGCTTGTCCAAGGTGTACACACTCTGGTTCATCTACATATTCTACATACCTATTTATGTAGAGATCCTCTTCCCTTGTAAATTATTACAGTGATCCGTAATCCTTCCTTGCTATATGGTCGGTCTTTTTGATATATGTATATAATATGTATTTGTATACATATGGTAACGCTAATCTTCATTTATCCATTCCCCCCACCTTTACTTTTAGATAAGCATAGTTCTTTTTTAATAAGTCTGTGATTGACTTTCTGTGTGGAAATATGTTCATTTGTGTCAGTTATTAGATAACGCCTATAAGTGATATCATAGGATATAGGACTTTTGCTTTCCGACTTACCTCATGTTCTGTGATTATCTCCAAGATCATCTATGGGGCCTCAAAGAGCAGTGTTTCATTGTTTTCCATGGCTAGTATTCATTGTGTACATGGACCACTTCTTCTTTTTCCTTTCATCTGTAGATGGACATTTTGGTTGCTTCACTGTCTTGTCTATTGTGAATAAGGCTGCAGTGCAGCTTTTGCAGCCCGGGTCTTCTTCATTCTGGTCTTCTCAGGTGAGAGGCCCATTGGTGCGCCTGCTGGATTGACTGGTACCTCAATTTTTCCTTTTAAACGCAGCTCTTTCCTGTTCTCATTATTAGCGTTTAACCCTTTTACATCTCACCAGCAGCTAGAGGGTACACAGTTCTCTAAAACCTCTTCAGCATTTATTGTTTGTAGACTTTTTGCCAATGGTCAGTCGACTGGTGTGAGTTGAAGACTTTTTGTAGATTAGATTGCATGAGTCTAATACTTCCTGAGGCTGAGCTTTTATCCATTTTCCTTTCTTTAAAAAGAGAGTGAGTAAAACTTACCTCTTCATACTATCTTCTTGAAAATTTTGCCTGTTTTGAATTTTTTTTATCCATTCCCTACCTCAGCACAATTTTGAGGGCAGGTGTCCTTTACAGCCCTGAGTCCTTGTGAATGGTAAGTGACCATTAGCTGTGGGTTAAAAGCTGCTCTTGCGGGAATCGGCCACATGGCGGCAGCATTTCTCCTTTTCCAAATCTGGTTACTAGGTCAACAGAGCCTTACTGGAAGTGGTGTTCTAGGTTGTAAATTAGAATGGCATGTGAGAGGAAAACGCCCTTTAATGTATGTCTCATTACTTCTTGTTGGTATTTTTAACTTAATTTTTATTTTTTATCACAGCAAACTTGATTACAATGTTTTGTTTGTTCTAGGTGTGCAAGATGTGGTTCTTTCACACATATACATATATCTATTCTTCTTCGGAGCCTTTTCCCATGTAGGTTATGACACAATGTTGAGTAGTCTTCTCTTGGTATTGCGTAGGTCTTTGGTGATTACATATTTCACAGGTGTTTGTATCTCTCTGTTAACCTCAATACGGTAATGTATCCATTCCTCACACCTTTCTATTTGGTGAACCATACGTTTTTATATTGATTCTATGATAGTGTTTCTCTGTGGAAATATCTTTGTTTGTATCATTTTTTAGGTAACCCCTATATATGATATGATAGGATATGTGTCTTTCGCTTTCTCACTTACTCCAAGTTGCGTGATTACTTCTAGACTCATCTACGGTGCTGCAAATGGCATTGTTTCATTTTTTCACTAGCTCATATTCCATCTGTACAGGTAGCAGTTCTTCTTTGTCCACCCATCTGTCGGTGGACTTTTTGGTTACTTCCATATCTTGGCTATTGTAATAGTGTGCAATGCAGATTTGCGTGGCTGTGTCCTTCCAATTCTGTCTTCTTAGTTTATAGGTCCAGGAATAGGTCTGCTGGATCATATGGTAGCTCAATGTTTACTTTTTAAAGGCACCTCTGTTCTGTTCTCCTTAGTGGCTCTTTCCAGGTTACGTCCCACTTAAAGTGGAGGGCATGTATTTCTTCCCAGCACCTTCAGGATTTATTCTTTGTAGTTTTTGCTGATGATTATTCTGAGTGGTGTGAGCTGATACCTCTTTGTGGTTGAATTTGCATGTGTCTCATAATGCGTTGAAATTGAGCTTTAAGACATGATCTTTTTATTTTTCCAGCTGTGATTAGAGCTTATTTCTTCACAGTGTTTTCTTAAAGTATGTGTCACCATTTGAAATATTTTGGCCATTATCTCCCTCAAGACATTTTGAGGGCAGGTTTCATTTACAGCCCTGCAGTACTTGTTCACATGAAGTGACCATTAGCTCAGGCTTTAAACCTGCTTTTGCAGGTAACGGCCAGAGAGCGGCAGCCTTTCTACGTTTCCCATGCTGGTACTAGGGAAACAGACCTACCGGCCAGTGGTGTTCTTCGGTTATAAATTAGAGTGCAATGTGCCCGGATAAACCCACAAATGTTGATGTCTCCTTGCTTTTGTTTGTTTTTAAATTGAGTTTATATTTATTATTAGAGTAACATTCCATTGTGTACGTGGACCACTTCTTCTTGGTGCATTCCTCGGTTGATGGACATTTTCATTGCTTCCAAGTGCTGGCTATGGTAAATCTTGCTGGCGTACAGGTTTGCCAGCCTGTGACTTTTTGATTCTCATTTTCTCAGGTGATAGGCCAAGCAGTGGTTGTGATTGATTGACTGGTAGCTCAATGTTTCCCTTTTCAAAGCACCTACACTGTGTTTTCATTAGTGGCTCTTTACATGTCCCCCCTTACAACCGAAGGTACGCATTTCTCCACACTCCCTTCACGGTTTATTTTTTGCAGCATTTTTCCTAATGGCCATTCTGACTGCTGTGAGCTGATAGGTTTTTGTAATATGGGTATGCATGTCATTAAAATTTTTTAAATTCGTCATATTCCTACCCCTTTTTCTTTTCTCTTAAAAGAAAAACCCGTGAGTACAATATAGCTCTTGAACTTGTCTTCTTCGAAGCTTGCCCTCTTTTGAATTTTTTGGTCGATTTTAGACCCCAGAAATTTTCTGGAGGGCAGGTATCATTTACAGAGCTGCAAGTTGGTGAAAATTTAGTGACCTTTTGCAGTGGGTTCAAAGCTGCTGTTGTGGGAAACGGCCACAAGGAGGTAGCATTTCTCCATTCCCCAATCTGGGTACTAGGGCAGCAGAGCCTTTCTGGAAGTCATTGTCCTAGGGTGTAAATTAGAATGGAAATTGCCAGGAGGAATCCCCATAAGTTTATGTCTCATTACTTCTTCTGGGTTTTTAAAATTTTTTTAATCTGGGTAAAGTTTAGAATATTGTTTGTCCTAGGTGTACACAATCTGGTTCATTTGTACATTATGTATGTCTATTAATGTACAGATCCTCTTCCCATGTAAAATATTACAGTGTTCCGTCGACCTCCCTTGCTATATGTTCGGTGTTTTTGATACATGTATATAATATGTATTTGTATATGTATGGTAACACTAATGTTCATTTCTCAATTTCCCCCCTCCTTTCCTTTCAGATGAGCATAGTTTGTTTTCTAAGCCTGTGAGTGTCTTTCTCTTTGGAAATATGTTCATCTGTGTCAGTTATTAGATAATGCCATAAGTGATAATATAGGATATAGGTGTTTTGCTTTCCGACCTACTTCATGTTTTGTGATTATCTCCAGGCTCAAGTATGGTGCCTCAAAGAGCAGTGCTTCAATGTTTTCCATGGCTAATATTCCATTGTGTACATGGACCACTTCTTCTTGGTGCATTCCTCTGTCGATGGACATTTTCGTTGCTTCCTAGTGTTGCCTATGGTAAATATTGCTGGAGTGCAGGATTGCCAGCCTGTGATTTTTGATTTTCATTTTCTCAGGTGATAGACCCAGCAGTGGGTATGATTGATTGACTGGTACGGTAGCTCAACGTTTACCTTTTCAAGGCAACTCCATTGTGCTTTCATTAGTGGCTCTTACCACGTCCCCCTTAGAATCAAGGGTACGCATTTCTCCACAATCACGTCAGCATTTATTGTTGGCAGAATTTTTTTTGATGGCCATTATGACTGGTGTGAGCTGATAGGTTTTTGTAATTTGGGTTTACATGTCTGTAAAAATTCCTACAATTCATCATTTTTCCATGGCTTTTTCTTTTCTATTAAAAGAAAAAAGCAAAAAAGTGTGAGTATAATATACCTCTTCAAATTTTCTTTTTGGAAGGTTGCACTCTAGAATTTTTTGGTCGATTTTCGACCTCAGTATTTTTTGGAGGGCAGGTGTCATTTACAGAAGTGCAATTGGTGAATATTTAGTGACCTTTTGCAGTGGGTTTAAAGCTGCTGTTGTGGGAAACGGCACAAGGATGCAGCATTTCTCCATTCCCAAATCTGGGTACTAGGGCAGCAGAGCCATTCTGGAAGTCGTTTGTCTAGGTTGTAAATTTGAATGGAATGTGCCAGGAAAACCCCCCATAAGTCTATGTCTCATTACTCCTAGTTCGTTGTTTTAATTTTTTCAATTGGGGTAATGGTTAGAATGTTGCTTGTCCAAGGTGTACACACTCTGGTTCAACTACATATTCTACATACCTATTTATGTAGAGATCCTCTTCCCTTGTAAATTATTACAGTGATCCGTAATCCTTCCTTGCTATATGGTCGGTCTTTTTGATATATGTATATAATATGTATTTGTATACATATGGTAACGCTAATCTTCATTTATCCATTCCCCCCACCTTTACTTTTAGATAAGCATAGTTCTTTTTTAATAAGTCTGTGATTGACTTTCTGTGTGGAAATATGTTCATTTGTGTCAGTTATTAGATAACGCCTATAAGTGATATCATAGGATATAGGACTTTTGCTTTCCGACTTACCTCATGTTCTGTGATTATCTCCAAGATCATCTATGGGGCCTCAAAGAGCAGTGTTTCATTGTTTTCCATGGCTAGTATTCATTGTGTACATGGACCACTTCTTCTTTTTCCTTTCATCTGTAGATGGACATTTTGGTTGCTTCACTGTCTTGTCTATTGTGAATAAGGCTGCAGTGCAGCTTTTGCAGCCCGGGTCTTCTTCATTCTGGTCTTCTCAGGTGAGAGGCCCATTGGTGCGCCTGCTGGATTGACTGGTACCTCAATTTTTCCTTTTAAACGCAGCTCTTTCCTGTTCTCATTATTAGCGTTTAACCCTTTTACATCTCACCAGCAGCTAGAGGGTACACAGTTCTCTAAAACCTCTTCCGCATTTATTGTTTGTAGACTTTTTGCCAATGGTCAGTCGACTGGTGTGAGTTGAAGACTTTTTGTAGATTAGATTGCATGAGTCTAATACTTCCTGAGGCTGAGCTTTTATCCATTTTCCTTTCTTTAAAAAGAGAGTGAGTAAAACTTACCTCTTCATACTATCTTCTTGAAAATTTTGCCTGTTTTGAATTTTTTTTATCCATTCCCTACCTCAGCACAATTTTGAGGGCAGGTGTCCTTTACAGCCCTGAGTCCTTGTGAATGGTAAGTGACCATTAGCTGTGGGTTAAAAGCTGCTCTTGCGGGAATCGGCCACATGGCGGCAGCATTTCTCCTTTTCCAAATCTGGTTACTAGGTCAACAGAGCCTTACTGGAAGTGGTGTTCTAGGTTGTAAATTAGAATGGCATGTGAGAGGAAAACGCCCTTTAATGTATGTCTCATTACTTCTTGTTGGTATTTTTAACTTAATTTTTATTTTTTATCACAGCAAACTTGATTACAATGTTTTGTTTGTTCTAGGTGTGCAAGATGTGGTTCTTTCACACATATACATATATCTATTCTTCTTCGGAGCCTTTTCCCATGTAGGTTATGACACAATGTTGAGTAGTCTTCTCTTGGTATTGCGTAGGTCTTTGGTGATTACATATTTCACAGGTGTTTGTATCTCTCTGTTAACCTCAATACGGTAATGTATCCATTCCTCACACCTTTCTATTTGGTGAACCATACGTTTTTATATTGATTCTATGATAGTGTTTCTCTGTGGAAATATCTTTGTTTGTACCATTTTTTAGGTAACCCCTATATATGATATGATAGGATATGTGTCTTTCGCTTTCTCACTTACTCCAAGTTGCGTGATTACTTCTAGACTCATCTACGGTGCTGCAAATGGCATTGTTTCATTTTTTCACTAGCTCATATTCCATCTGTACAGGTAGCAGTTCTTCTTTGTCCACCCATCTGTCGGTGGACTTTTTGGTTACTTCCATATCTTGGCTATTGTAATAGTGTGCAATGCAGATTTGCGTGGCTGTGTCCTTCCAATTCTGTCTTCTTAGTTTATAGGTCCAGGAATAGGTCTGCTGGATCATATGGTAGCTCAATGTTTACTTTTTAAAGGCACCTCTGTTCTGTTCTCCTTAGTGGCTCTTTCCAGGTTACGTCCCACTTAAAGTGGAGGGCATGTATTTCTTCCCAGCACCTTCAGGATTTATTCTTTGTAGTTTTTGCTGATGATTATTCTGAGTGGTGTGAGCTGATACCTCTTTGTGGTTGAATTTGCATGTGTCTCATAATGCGTTGAAATTGAGCTTTAAGACATGATCTTTTTATTTTTCCAGCTGTGATTAGAGCTTATTTCTTCACAGTGTTTTCTTAAAGTATGTGTCACCATTTGAAATATTTTGGCCATTATCTCCCTCAAGACATTTTGAGGGCAGGTTTCATTTACAGCCCTGCAGTACTTGTTCATATGAAGTGACCATTAGCTCAGGCTTTAAACCTGCTTTTGCAGGTAACGGCCAGAGAGCGGCAGCCTTTCTACGTTTCCCATGCTGGTACTAGGGAAACAGACCTACCGGCCAGTGGTGTTCTACGGTTATAAATTAGAGTGCAATGTGCCCGGATAAACCCACAAATGTTGATGTCTCCTTGCTTTTGTTTGTTTTTAAATTGAGTTTATATTTATTATTAGAGTAACATTCCATTGTGTACGTGGACCACTTCTTCTTGGTGCATTCCTCGGTTGATGGACATTTTCATTGCTTCCAAGTGCTGGCTATGGTAAATCTTGCTGGCGTACAGGTTTGCCAGCCTGTGACTTTTTGATTCTCATTTTCTCAGGTGATAGGCCAAGCAGTGGTTGTGATTGATTGACTGGTAGCTCAATGTTTCCCTTTTCAAAGCACCTACACTGTGTTTTCATTAGTGGCTCTTTACATGCCCCCCCTTACAACCGAAGGTACGCATTTCTCCACACTCCCTTCACGGTTTATTTTTTGCAGCATTTTCCCTAATGGCCATTCTGACTGCTGTGAGCTGATAGGTTTTTGTAATATGGGTATGCATGTCATTAAAATTTTTTAAATTCGTCATATTCCTACCCCTTTTTCTTTTCTCTTAAAAGAAAAACCCGTGAGTACAATATAGCTCTTGAACTTGTCTTCTTCGAAGCTTGCCCTCTTTTGAATTTTTTGGTCGATTTTAGACCCCAGAAATTTTCTGGAGGGCAGGTATCATTTACAGAACTGCAAGTTGGTGAAAATTTAGTGACCTTTTGCAGTGGGTTCAAAGCTGCTGTTGTGGGAAACGGCCACAAGGAGGTAGCATTTCTCCATTCCCCAATCTGGGTACTAGGGCAGCAGAGCCTTTCTGGAAGTCATTGTCCTAGGTTGTAAATTAGAATGGAAATTGCCAGGAGGAATCCCCATAAGTTTATGTCTCATTACTTCTTCTGGGTTTTTAAAATTTTTTTAATCTGGGTAAAGTTTAGAATATTGTTTGTCCTAGGTGTACACAATCTGGTTCATTTGTACATTATGTATGTCTATTAATGTACAGATCCTCTTCCCATGTAAAATATTACAGTGTTCCGTCGACCTCCCTTGCTATATGTTCGGTGTTTTTGATACATGTATATAATATGTATTTGTATATGTATGGTAACACTAATGTTCATTTCTCAATTTCCCCCCTCCTTTCCTTTCAGATGAGCATAGTTTGTTTTCTAAGCCTGTGAGTGTCTTTCTCTTTGGAAATATGTTCATCTGTGTCAGTTATTAGATAATGCCATAAGTGATAATATAGGATATAGGTGTTTTGCTTTCCGACCTACTTCATGTTTTGTGATTATCTCCAGGCTCAAGTATGGTGCCTCAAAGAGCAGTGCTTCAATGTTTTCCATGGCTAATATTCCATTGTGTACATGGACCACTTCTTCTTGGTGCATTCCTCTGTCGATGGACATTTTCGTTGCTTCCTAGTGTTGCCTATGGTAAATATTGCTGGAGTGCAGGATTGCCAGCCTGTGATTTTTGATTTTCATTTTCTCAGGTGATAGACCCAGCAGTGGGTATGATTGATTGACTGGTACGGTAGCTCAACGTTTACCTTTTCAAGGCAACTCCATTGTGCTTTCATTAGTGGCTCTTACCACGTCCCCCTTAGAATCAAGGGTACGCATTTCTCCACAATCACGTCAGCATTTATTGTTGGCAGAATTTTTTTTGATGGCCATTATGACTGGTGTGAGCTGATAGGTTTTTGTAATTTGGGTTTACATGTCTGTAAAAATTCCTACAATTCATCATTTTTCCATGGCTTTTCCTTTTCTATTAAAAGAAAAAAGCAAAAAAGTGTGAGTATAATATACCTCTTCAAATTTTCTTTTTGGAAGGTTGCACTCTAGAATTTTTTGGTCGATTTTCGACCTCAGTATTTTTTGGAGGGCAGGTGTCATTTACAGAACTGCAATTGGTGAATATTTAGTGACCTTTTGCAGTGGGTTTAAAGCTGCTGTTGTGGGAAACGGCACAAGGATGCAGCATTTCTCCATTCCCAAATCTGGGTACTAGGGCAGCAGAGCCATTCTGGAAGTCGTTTGTCTAGGTTGTAAATTTGAATGGAATGTGCCAGGAAAACCCCCCATAAGTCTATGTCTCATTACTCCTAGTTCGTTGTTTTAATTTTTTCAATTGGGGTAATGGTTAGAATGTTGCTTGTCCAAGGTGTACACACTCTGGTTCATCTACATATTCTACATACCTATTTATGTAGAGATCCTCTTCCCTTGTAAATTATTACAGTGATCCGTAATCCTTCCTTGCTATATGGTCGGTCTTTTTGATATATGTATATAATATGTATTTGTATACATATGGTAACGCTAATCTTCATTTATCCATTCCCCCCACCTTTACTTTTAGATAAGCATAGTTCTTTTTTAATAAGTCTGTGATTGACTTTCTGTGTGGAAATATGTTCATTTGTGTCAGTTATTAGATAACGCCTATAAGTGATATCATAGGATATAGGACTTTTGCTTTCCGACTTACCTCATGTTCTGTGATTATCTCCAAGATCATCTATGGGGCCTCAAAGAGCAGTGTTTCATTGTTTTCCATGGCTAGTATTCATTGTGTACATGGACCACTTCTTCTTTTTCCTTTCATCTGTAGATGGACATTTTGGTTGCTTCACTGTCTTGTCTATTGTGAATAAGGCTGCAGTGCAGCTTTTGCAGCCCGGGTCTTCTTCATTCTGGTCTTCTCAGGTGAGAGGCCCATTGGTGCGCCTGCTGGATTGACTGGTACCTCAATTTTTCCTTTTAAACGCAGCTCTTTCCTGTTCTCATTATTAGCGTTTAACCCTTTTACATCTCACCAGCAGCTAGAGGGTACACAGTTCTCTAAAACCTCTTCCGCATTTATTGTTTGTAGACTTTTTGCCAATGGTCAGTCGACTGGTGTGAGTTGAAGACTTTTTGTAGATTAGATTGCATGAGTCTAATACTTCCTGAGGCTGAGCTTTTATCCATTTTCCTTTCTTTAAAAAGAGAGTGAGTAAAACTTACCTCTTCATACTATCTTCTTGAAAATTTTGCCTGTTTTGAATTTTTTTTATCCATTCCCTACCTCAGCACAATTTTGAGGGCAGGTGTCCTTTACAGCCCTGAGTCCTTGTGAATGGTAAGTGACCATTAGCTGTGGGTTAAAAGCTGCTCTTGCGGGAATCGGCCACATGGCGGCAGCATTTCTCCTTTTCCAAATCTGGTTACTAGGTCAACAGAGCCTTACTGGAAGTGGTGTTCTAGGTTGTAAATTAGAATGGCATGTGAGAGGAAAACGCCCTTTAATGTATGTCTCATTACTTCTTGTTGGTATTTTTAACTTAATTTTTATTTTTTATCACAGCAAACTTGATTACAATGTTTTGTTTGTTCTAGGTGTGCAAGATGTGGTTCTTTCACACATATACATATATCTATTCTTCTTCGGAGCCTTTTCCCATGTAGGTTATGACACAATGTTGAGTAGTCTTCTCTTGGTATTGCGTAGGTCTTTGGTGATTACATATTTCACAGGTGTTTGTATCTCTCTGTTAACCTCAATACGGTAATGTATCCATTCCTCACACCTTTCTATTTGGTGAACCATACGTTTTTATATTGATTCTATGATAGTGTTTCTCTGTGGAAATATCTTTGTTTGTATCATTTTTTAGGTAACCCCTATATATGATATGATAGGATATGTGTCTTTCGCTTTCTCACTTACTCCAAGTTGCGTGATTACTTCTAGACTCATCTACGGTGCTGCAAATGGCATTGTTTCATTTTTTCACTAGCTCATATTCCATCTGTACAGGTAGCAGTTCTTCTTTGTCCACCCATCTGTCGGTGGACTTTTTGGTTACTTCCATATCTTGGCTATTGTAATAGTGTGCAATGCAGATTTGCGTGGCTGTGTCCTTCCAATTCTGTCTTCTTAGTTTATAGGTCCAGGAATAGGTCTGCTGGATCATATGGTAGCTCAATGTTTACTTTTTAAAGGCACCTCTGTTCTGTTCTCCTTAGTGGCTCTTTCCAGGTTACGTCCCACTTAAAGTGGAGGGCATGTATTTCTTCCCAGCACCTTCAGGATTTATTCTTTGTAGTTTTTGCTGATGATTATTCTGAGTGGTGTGAGCTGATACCTCTTTGTGGTTGAATTTGCATGTGTCTCATAATGCGTTGAAATTGAGCTTTAAGACATGATCTTTTTATTTTTCCAGCTGTGATTAGAGCTTATTTCTTCACAGTGTTTTCTTAAAGTATGTGTCACCATTTGAAATATTTTGGCCATTATCTCCCTCAAGACATTTTGAGGGCAGGTTTCATTTACAGCCCTGCAGTACTTGTTCATATGAAGTGACCATTAGCTCAGGCTTTAAACCTGCTTTTGCAGGTAACGGCCAGAGAGCGGCAGCCTTTCTACGTTTCCCATGCTGGTACTAGGGAAACAGACCTACCGGCCAGTGGTGTTCTTCGGTTATAAATTAGAGTGCAATGTGCCCGGATAAACCCACAAATGTTGATGTCTCCTTGCTTTTGTTTGTTTTTAAATTGAGTTTATATTTATTATTAGAGTAACATTCCATTGTGTACGTGGACCACTTCTTCTTGGTGCATTCCTCGGTTGATGGACATTTTCATTGCTTCCAAGTGCTGGCTATGGTAAATCTTGCTGGCGTACAGGTTTGCCAGCCTGTGACTTTTTGATTCTCATTTTCTCAGGTGATAGGCCAAGCAGTGGTTGTGATTGATTGACTGGTAGCTCAATGTTTCCCTTTTCAAAGCACCTACACTGTGTTTTCATTAGTGGCTCTTTACATGCCCCCCCTTACAACCGAAGGTACGCATTTCTCCACACTCCCTTCACGGTTTATTTTTTGCAGCATTTTCCCTAATGGCCATTCTGACTGCTGTGAGCTGATAGGTTTTTGTAATATGGGTATGCATGTCATTAAAATTTTTTAAATTCGTCATATTCCTACCCCTTTTTCTTTTCTCTTAAAAGAAAAACCCGTGAGTACAATATAGCTCTTGAACTTGTCTTCTTCGAAGCTTGCCCTCTTTTGAATTTTTTGGTCGATTTTAGACCCCAGAAATTTTCTGGAGGGCAGGTATCATTTACAGAACTGCAAGTTGGTGAAAATTTAGTGACCTTTTGCAGTGGGTTCAAAGCTGCTGTTGTGGGAAACGGCCACAAGGAGGTAGCATTTCTCCATTCCCCAATCTGGGTACTAGGGCAGCAGAGCCTTTCTGGAAGTCATTGTCCTAGGTTGTAAATTAGAATGGAAATTGCCAGGAGGAATCCCCATAAGTTTATGTCTCATTACTTCTTCTGGGTTTTTAAAATTTTTTTAATCTGGGTAAAGTTTAGAATATTGTTTGTCCTAGGTGTACACAATCTGGTTCATTTGTACATTATGTATGTCTATTAATGTACAGATCCTCTTCCCATGTAAAATATTACAGTGTTCCGTCGACCTCCCTTGCTATATGTTCGGTGTTTTTGATACATGTATATAATATGTATTTGTATATGTATGGTAACACTAATGTTCATTTCTCAATTTCCCCCCTCCTTTCCTTTCAGATGAGCATAGTGTGTTTTCTAAGCCTGTGAGTGTCTTTCTCTTTGGAAATATGTTCATCTGTGTCAGTTATTAGATAATGCCATAAGTGATAATATAGGATATAGGTGTTTTGCTTTCCGACCTACTTCATGTTTTGTGATTATCTCCAGGCTCAAGTATGGTGCCTCAAAGAGCAGTGCTTCAATGTTTTCCATGGCTAATATTCCATTGTGTACATGGACCACTTCTTCTTGGTGCATTCCTCTGTCGATGGACATTTTCGTTGCTTCCTAGTGTTGCCTATGGTAAATATTGCTGGAGTGCAGGATTGCCAGCCTGTGATTTTTGATTTTCATTTTCTCAGGTGATAGACCCAGCAGTGGGTATGATTGATTGACTGGTACGGTAGCTCAACGTTTACCTTTTCAAGGCAACTCCATTGTGCTTTCATTAGTGGCTCTTACCACGTCCCCCTTAGAATCAAGGGTACGCATTTCTCCACAATCACGTCAGCATTTATTGTTGGCAGAATTTTTTTTGATGGCCATTATGACTGGTGTGAGCTGATAGGTTTTTGTAATTTGGGTTTACATGTCTGTAAAAATTCCTACAATTCATCATTTTTCCATGGCTTTTCCTTTTCTATTAAAAGAAAAAAGCAAAAAAGTGTGAGTATAATATACCTCTTCAAATTTTCTTTTTGGAAGGTTGTACTCTAGAATTTTTTGGTCGATTTTCGACCTCAGTATTTTTTGGAGGGCAGGTGTCATTTACAGAACTGCAATTGGTGAATATTTAGTGACCTTTTGCAGTGGGTTTAAAGCTGCTGTTGTGGGAAACGGCACAAGGATGCAGCATTTCTCCATTCCCAAATCTGGGTACTAGGGCAGCAGAGCCATTCTGGAAGTCGTTTGTCTAGGTTGTAAATTTGAATGGAATGTGCCAGGAAAACCCCCCATAAGTCTATGTCTCATTACTCCTAGTTCGTTGTTTTAATTTTTTCAATTGGGGTAATGGTTAGAATGTTGCTTGTCCAAGGTGTACACACTCTGGTTCATCTACATATTCTACATACCTATTTATGTAGAGATCCTCTTCCCTTGTAAATTATTACAGTGATCCGTAATCCTTCCTTGCTATATGGTCGGTCTTTTTGATATATGTATATAATATGTATTTGTATACATATGGTAACGCTAATCTTCATTTATCCATTCCCCCCACCTTTACTTTTAGATAAGCATAGTTCTTTTTTAATAAGTCTGTGATTGACTTTCTGTGTGGAAATATGTTCATTTGTGTCAGTTATTAGATAACGCCTATAAGTGATATCATAGGATATAGGACTTTTGCTTTCCGACTTACCTCATGTTCTGTGATTATCTCCAAGATCATCTATGGGGCCTCAAAGAGCAGTGTTTCATTGTTTTCCATGGCTAGTATTCATTGTGTACATGGACCACTTCTTCTTTTTCCTTTCATCTGTAGATGGACATTTTGGTTGCTTCACTGTCTTGTCTATTGTGAATAAGGCTGCAGTGCAGCTTTTGCAGCCCGGGTCTTCTTCATTCTGGTCTTCTCAGGTGAGAGGCCCATTGGTGCGCCTGCTGGATTGACTGGTACCTCAATTTTTCCTTTTAAACGCAGCTCTTTCCTGTTCTCATTATTAGCGTTTAACCCTTTTACATCTCACCAGCAGCTAGAGGGTACACAGTTCTCTAAAACCTCTTCAGCATTTATTGTTTGTAGACTTTTTGCCAATGGTCAGTCGACTGGTGTGAGTTGAAGACTTTTTGTAGATTAGATTGCATGAGTCTAATACTTCCTGAGGCTGAGCTTTTATCCATTTTCCTTTCTTTAAAAAGAGAGTGAGTAAAACTTACCTCTTCATACTATCTTCTTGAAAATTTTGCCTGTTTTGAATTTTTTTTATCCATTCCCTACCTCAGCACAATTTTGAGGGCAGGTGTCCTTTACAGCCCTGAGTCCTTGTGAATGGTAAGTGACCATTAGCTGTGGGTTAAAAGCTGCTCTTGCGGGAATCGGCCACATGGCGGCAGCATTTCTCCTTTTCCAAATCTGGTTACTAGGTCAACAGAGCCTTACTGGAAGTGGTGTTCTAGGTTGTAAATTAGAATGGCATGTGAGAGGAAAACGCCCTTTAATGTATGTCTCATTACTTCTTGTTGGTATTTTTAACTTAATTTTTATTTTTTATCACAGCAAACTTGATTACAATGTTTTGTTTGTTCTAGGTGTGCAAGATGTGGTTCTTTCACACATATACATATATCTATTCTTCTTCGGAGCCTTTTCCCATGTAGGTTATGACACAATGTTGAGTAGTCTTCTCTTGGTATTGCGTAGGTCTTTGGTGATTACATATTTCACAGGTGTTTGTATCTCTCTGTTAACCTCAATACGGTAATGTATCCATTCCTCACACCTTTCTATTTGGTGAACCATACGTTTTTATATTGATTCTATGATAGTGTTTCTCTGTGGAAATATCTTTGTTTGTATCATTTTTTAGGTAACCCCTATATATGATATGATAGGATATGTGTCTTTCGCTTTCTCACTTACTCCAAGTTGCGTGATTACTTCTAGACTCATCTACGGTGCTGCAAATGGCATTGTTTCATTTTTTCACTAGCTCATATTCCATCTGTACAGGTAGCAGTTCTTCTTTGTCCACCCATCTGTCGGTGGACTTTTTGGTTACTTCCATATCTTGGCTATTGTAATAGTGTGCAATGCAGATTTGCGTGGCTGTGTCCTTCCAATTCTGTCTTCTTAGTTTATAGGTCCAGGAATAGGTCTGCTGGATCATATGGTAGCTCAATGTTTACTTTTTAAAGGCACCTCTGTTCTGTTCTCCTTAGTGGCTCTTTCCAGGTTACGTCCCACTTAAAGTGGAGGGCATGTATTTCTTCCCAGCACCTTCAGGATTTATTCTTTGTAGTTTTTGCTGATGATTATTCTGAGTGGTGTGAGCTGATACCTCTTTGTGGTTGAATTTGCATGTGTCTCATAATGCGTTGAAATTGAGCTTTAAGACATGATCTTTTTATTTTTCCAGCTGTGATTAGAGCTTATTTCTTCACAGTGTTTTCTTAAAGTATGTGTCACCATTTGAAATATTTTGGCCATTATCTCCCTCAAGACATTTTGAGGGCAGGTTTCATTTACAGCCCTGCAGTACTTGTTCACATGAAGTGACCATTAGCTCAGGCTTTAAACCTGCTTTTGCAGGTAACGGCCAGAGAGCGGCAGCCTTTCTACGTTTCCCATGCTGGTACTAGGGAAACAGACCTACCGGCCAGTGGTGTTCTTCGGTTATAAATTAGAGTGCAATGTGCCCGGATAAACCCACAAATGTTGATGTCTCCTTGCTTTTGTTTGTTTTTAAATTGAGTTTATATTTATTATTAGAGTAACATTCCATTGTGTACGTGGACCACTTCTTCTTGGTGCATTCCTCGGTTGATGGACATTTTCATTGCTTCCAAGTGCTGGCTATGGTAAATCTTGCTGGCGTACAGGTTTGCCAGCCTGTGACTTTTTGATTCTCATTTTCTCAGGTGATAGGCCAAGCAGTGGTTGTGATTGATTGACTGGTAGCTCAATGTTTCCCTTTTCAAAGCACCTACACTGTGTTTTCATTAGTGGCTCTTTACATGCCCCCCCTTACAACCGAAGGTACGCATTTCTCCACACTCCCTTCACGGTTTATTTTTTGCAGCATTTTCCCTAATGGCCATTCTGACTGCTGTGAGCTGATAGGTTTTTGTAATATGGGTATGCATGTCATTAAAATTTTTTAAATTCGTCATATTCCTACCCCTTTTTCTTTTCTCTTAAAAGAAAAACCCGTGAGTACAATATAGCTCTTGAACTTGTCTTCTTCGAAGCTTGCCCTCTTTTGAATTTTTTGGTCGATTTTAGACCCCAGAAATTTTCTGGAGGGCAGGTATCATTTACAGAACTGCAAGTTGGTGAAAATTTAGTGACCTTTTGCAGTGGGTTCAAAGCTGCTGTTGTGGGAAACGGCCACAAGGAGGTAGCATTTCTCCATTCCCCAATCTGGGTACTAGGGCAGCAGAGCCTTTCTGGAAGTCATTGTCCTAGGTTGTAAATTAGAATGGAAATTGCCAGGAGGAATCCCCATAAGTTTATGTCTCATTACTTCTTCTGGGTTTTTAAAATTTTTTTAATCTGGGTAAAGTTTAGAATATTGTTTGTCCTAGGTGTACACAATCTGGTTCATTTGTACATTATGTATGTCTATTAATGTACAGATCCTCTTCCCATGTAAAATATTACAGTGTTCCGTCGACCTCCCTTGCTATATGTTCGGTGTTTTTGATACATGTATATAATATGTATTTGTATATGTATGGTAACACTAATGTTCATTTCTCAATTTCCCCCCTCCTTTCCTTTCAGATGAGCATAGTTTGTTTTCTAAGCCTGTGAGTGTCTTTCTCTTTGGAAATATGTTCATCTGTGTCAGTTATTAGATAATGCCATAAGTGATAATATAGGATATAGGTGTTTTGCTTTCCGACCTACTTCATGTTTTGTGATTATCTCCAGGCTCAAGTATGGTGCCTCAAAGAGCAGTGCTTCAATGTTTTCCATGGCTAATATTCCATTGTGTACATGGACCACTTCTTCTTGGTGCATTCCTCTGTCGATGGACATTTTCGTTGCTTCCTAGTGTTGCCTATGGTAAATATTGCTGGAGTGCAGGATTGCCAGCCTGTGATTTTTGATTTTCATTTTCTCAGGTGATAGACCCAGCAGTGGGTATGATTGATTGACTGGTACGGTAGCTCAACGTTTACCTTTTCAAGGCAACTCCATTGTGCTTTCATTAGTGGCTCTTACCACGTCCCCCTTAGAATCAAGGGTACGCATTTCTCCACAATCACGTCAGCATTTATTGTTGGCAGAATTTTTTTTGATGGCCATTATGACTGGTGTGAGCTGATAGGTTTTTGTAATTTGGGTTTACATGTCTGTAAAAATTCCTACAATTCATCATTTTTCCATGGCTTTTCCTTTTCTATTAAAAGAAAAAAGCAAAAAAGTGTGAGTATAATATACCTCTTCAAATTTTCTTTTTGGAAGGTTGCACTCTAGAATTTTTTGGTCGATTTTCGACCTCAGTATTTTTTGGAGGGCAGGTGTCATTTACAGAAGTGCAATTGGTGAATATTTAGTGACCTTTTGCAGTGGGTTTAAAGCTGCTGTTGTGGGAAACGGCACAAGGATGCAGCATTTCTCCATTCCCAAATCTGGGTACTAGGGCAGCAGAGCCATTCTGGAAGTCGTTTGTCTAGGTTGTAAATTTGAATGGAATGTGCCAGGAAAACCCCCCATAAGTCTATGTCTCATTACTCCTAGTTCGTTGTTTTAATTTTTTCAATTGGGGTAATGGTTAGAATGTTGCTTGTCCAAGGTGTACACACTCTGGTTCATCTACATATTCTACATACCTATTTATGTAGAGATCCTCTTCCCTTGTAAATTATTACAGTGATCCGTAATCCTTCCTTGCTATATGGTCGGTCTTTTTGATATATGTATATAATATGTATTTGTATACATATGGTAACGCTAATCTTCATTTATCCATTCCCCCCACCTTTACTTTTAGATAAGCATAGTTCTTTTTTAATAAGTCTGTGATTGACTTTCTGTGTGGAAATATGTTCATTTGTGTCAGTTATTAGATAACGCCTATAAGTGATATCATAGGATATAGGACTTTTGCTTTCCGACTTACCTCATGTTCTGTGATTATCTCCAAGATCATCTATGGGGCCTCAAAGAGCAGTGTTTCATTGTTTTCCATGGCTAGTATTCATTGTGTACATGGACCACTTCTTCTTTTTCCTTTCATCTGTAGATGGACATTTTGGTTGCTTCACTGTCTTGTCTATTGTGAATAAGGCTGCAGTGCAGCTTTTGCAGCCCGGGTCTTCTTCATTCTGGTCTTCTCAGGTGAGAGGCCCATTGGTGCGCCTGCTGGATTGACTGGTACCTCAATTTTTCCTTTTAAACGCAGCTCTTTCCTGTTCTCATTATTAGCGTTTAACCCTTTTACATCTCACCAGCAGCTAGAGGGTACACAGTTCTCTAAAACCTCTTCCGCATTTATTGTTTGTAGACTTTTTGCCAATGGTCAGTCGACTGGTGTGAGTTGAAGACTTTTTGTAGATTAGATTGCATGAGTCTAATACTTCCTGAGGCTGAGCTTTTATCCATTTTCCTTTCTTTAAAAAGAGAGTGAGTAAAACTTACCTCTTCATACTATCTTCTTGAAAATTTTGCCTGTTTTGAATTTTTTTTATCCATTCCCTACCTCAGCACAATTTTGAGGGCAGGTGTCCTTTACAGCCCTGAGTCCTTGTGAATGGTAAGTGACCATTAGCTGTGGGTTAAAAGCTGCTCTTGCGGGAATCGGCCACATGGCGGCAGCATTTCTCCTTTTCCAAATCTGGTTACTAGGTCAACAGAGCCTTACTGGAAGTGGTGTTCTAGGTTGTAAATTAGAATGGCATGTGAGAGGAAAACGCCCTTTAATGTATGTCTCATTACTTCTTGTTGGTATTTTTAACTTAATTTTTATTTTTTATCACAGCAAACTTGATTACAATGTTTTGTTTGTTCTAGGTGTGCAAGATGTGGTTCTTTCACACATATACATATATCTATTCTTCTTCGGAGCCTTTTCCCAGGTAGCTTATGACACAATGTTGAGTAGTCTTCTCTTGGTATTGCGTAGGTCTTTGGTGATTACATATTTCACAGGTGTTTGTATCTCTCTGTTAACCTCAATACGGTAATGTATCCATTCCTCACACCTTTCTATTTGGTGAACCATACGTTTTTATATTGATTCTATGATAGTGTTTCTCTGTGGAAATATCTTTGTTTGTATCATTTTTTAGGTAACCCCTATATATGATATGATAGGATATGTGTCTTTCGCTTTCTCACTTACTCCAAGTTGCGTGATTACTTCTAGACTCATCTACGGTGCTGCAAATGGCATTGTTTCATTTTTTCACTAGCTCATATTCCATCTGTACAGGTAGCAGTTCTTCTTTGTCCACCCATCTGTCGGTGGACTTTTTGGTTACTTCCATATCTTGGCTATTGTAATAGTGTGCAATGCAGATTTGCGTGGCTGTGTCCTTCCAATTCTGTCTTCTTAGTTTATAGGTCCAGGAATAGGTCTGCTGGATCATATGGTAGCTCAATGTTTACTTTTTAAAGGCACCTCTGTTCTGTTCTCCTTAGTGGCTCTTTCCAGGTTACGTCCCACTTAAAGTGGAGGGCATGTATTTCTTCCCAGCACCTTCAGGATTTATTCTTTGTAGTTTTTGCTGATGATTATTCTGAGTGGTGTGAGCTGATACCTCTTTGTGGTTGAATTTGCATGTGTCTCATAATGCGTTGAAATTGAGCTTTAAGACATGATCTTTTTATTTTTCCAGCTGTGATTAGAGCTTATTTCTTCACAGTGTTTTCTTAAAGTATGTGTCACCATTTGAAATATTTTGGCCATTATCTCCCTCAAGACATTTTGAGGGCAGGTTTCATTTACAGCCCTGCAGTACTTGTTCACATGAAGTGACCATTAGCTCAGGCTTTAAACCTGCTTTTGCAGGTAACGGCCAGAGAGCGGCAGCCTTTCTACGTTTCCCATGCTGGTACTAGGGAAACAGACCTACCGGCCAGTGGTGTTCTTCGGTTATAAATTAGAGTGCAATGTGCCCGGATAAACCCACAAATGTTGATGTCTCCTTGCTTTTGTTTGTTTTTAAATTGAGTTTATATTTATTATTAGAGTAACATTCCATTGTGTACGTGGACCACTTCTTCTTGGTGCATTCCTCGGTTGATGGACATTTTCATTGCTTCCAAGTGCTGGCTATGGTAAATCTTGCTGGCGTACAGGTTTGCCAGCCTGTGACTTTTTGATTCTCATTTTCTCAGGTGATAGGCCAAGCAGTGGTTGTGATTGATTGACTGGTAGCTCAATGTTTCCCTTTTCAAAGCACCTACACTGTGTTTTCATTAGTGGCTCTTTACATGCCCCCCCTTACAACCGAAGGTACGCATTTCTCCACACTCCCTTCACGGTTTATTTTTTGCAGCATTTTCCCTAATGGCCATTCTGACTGCTGTGAGCTGATAGGTTTTTGTAATATGGGTATGCATGTCATTAAAATTTTTTAAATTCGTCATATTCCTACCCCTTTTTCTTTTCTCTTAAAAGAAAAACCCGTGAGTACAATATAGCTCTTGAACTTGTCTTCTTCGAAGCTTGCCCTCTTTTGAATTTTTTGGTCGATTTTAGACCCCAGAAATTTTCTGGAGGGCAGGTATCATTTACAGAACTGCAAGTTGGTGAAAATTTAGTGACCTTTTGCAGTGGGTTCAAAGCTGCTGTTGTGGGAAACGGCCACAAGGAGGTAGCATTTCTCCATTCCCCAATCTGGGTACTAGGGCAGCAGAGCCTTTCTGGAAGTCATTGTCCTAGGTTGTAAATTAGAATGGAAATTGCCAGGAGGAATCCCCATAAGTTTATGTCTCATTACTTCTTCTGGGTTTTTAAAATTTTTTTAATCTGGGTAAAGTTTAGAATATTGTTTGTCCTAGGTGTACACAATCTGGTTCATTTGTACATTATGTATGTCTATTAATGTACAGATCCTCTTCCCATGTAAAATATTACAGTGTTCCGTCGACCTCCCTTGCTATATGTTCGGTGTTTTTGATACATGTATATAATATGTATTTGTATATGTATGGTAACACTAATGTTCATTTCTCAATTTCCCCCCTCCTTTCCTTTCAGATGAGCATAGTTTGTTTTCTAAGCCTGTGAGTGTCTTTCTCTTTGGAAATATGTTCATCTGTGTCAGTTATTAGATAATGCCATAAGTGATAATATAGGATATAGGTGTTTTGCTTTCCGACCTACTTCATGTTTTGTGATTATCTCCAGGCTCAAGTATGGTGCCTCAAAGAGCAGTGCTTCAATGTTTTCCATGGCTAATATTCCATTGTGTACATGGACCACTTCTTCTTGGTGCATTCCTCTGTCGATGGACATTTTCGTTGCTTCCTAGTGTTGCCTATGGTAAATATTGCTGGAGTGCAGGATTGCCAGCCTGTGATTTTTGATTTTCATTTTCTCAGGTGATAGACCCAGCAGTGGGTATGATTGATTGACTGGTACGGTAGCTCAACGTTTACCTTTTCAAGGCAACTCCATTGTGCTTTCATTAGTGGCTCTTACCACGTCCCCCTTAGAATCAAGGGTACGCATTTCTCCACAATCACGTCAGCATTTATTGTTGGCAGAATTTTTTTTGATGGCCATTATGACTGGTGTGAGCTGATAGGTTTTTGTAATTTGGGTTTACATGTCTGTAAAAATTCCTACAATTCATCATTTTTCCATGGCTTTTCCTTTTCTATTAAAAGAAAAAAGCAAAAAAGTGTGAGTATAATATACCTCTTCAAATTTTCTTTTTGGAAGGTTGCACTCTAGAATTTTTTGGTCGATTTTCGACCTCAGTATTTTTTGGAGGGCAGGTGTCATTTACAGAAGTGCAATTGGTGAATATTTAGTGACCTTTTGCAGTGGGTTTAAAGCTGCTGTTGTGGGAAACGGCACAAGGATGCAGCATTTCTCCATTCCCAAATCTGGGTACTAGGGCAGCAGAGCCATTCTGGAAGTCGTTTGTCTAGGTTGTAAATTTGAATGGAATGTGCCAGGAAAACCCCCCATAAGTCTATGTCTCATTACTCCTAGTTCGTTGTTTTAATTTTTTCAATTGGGGTAATGGTTAGAATGTTGCTTGTCCAAGGTGTACACACTCTGGTTCATCTACATATTCTACATACCTATTTATGTAGAGATCCTCTTCCCTTGTAAATTATTACAGTGATCCGTAATCCTTCCTTGCTATATGGTCGGTCTTTTTGATATATGTATATAATATGTATTTGTATACATATGGTAACGCTAATCTTCATTTATCCATTCCCCCCACCTTTACTTTTAGATAAGCATAGTTCTTTTTTAATAAGTCTGTGATTGACTTTCTGTGTGGAAATATGTTCATTTGTGTCAGTTATTAGATAACGCCTATAAGTGATATCATAGGATATAGGACTTTTGCTTTCCGACTTACCTCATGTTCTGTGATTATCTCCAAGATCATCTATGGGGCCTCAAAGAGCAGTGTTTCATTGTTTTCCATGGCTAGTATTCATTGTGTACATGGACCACTTCTTCTTTTTCCTTTCATCTGTAGATGGACATTTTGGTTGCTTCACTGTCTTGTCTATTGTGAATAAGGCTGCAGTGCAGCTTTTGCAGCCCGGGTCTTCTTCATTCTGGTCTTCTCAGGTGAGAGGCCCATTGGTGCGCCTGCTGGATTGACTGGTACCTCAATTTTTCCTTTTAAACGCAGCTCTTTCCTGTTCTCATTATTAGCGTTTAACCCTTTTACATCTCACCAGCAGCTAGAGGGTACACAGTTCTCTAAAACCTCTTCCGCATTTATTGTTTGTAGACTTTTTGCCAATGGTCAGTCGACTGGTGTGAGTTGAAGACTTTTTGTAGATTAGATTGCATGAGTCTAATACTTCCTGAGGCTGAGCTTTTATCCATTTTCCTTTCTTTAAAAAGAGAGTGAGTAAAACTTACCTCTTCATACTATCTTCTTGAAAATTTTGCCTGTTTTGAATTTTTTTTATCCATTCCCTACCTCAGCACAATTTTGAGGGCAGGTGTCCTTTACAGCCCTGAGTCCTTGTGAATGGTAAGTGACCATTAGCTGTGGGTTAAAAGCTGCTCTTGCGGGAATCGGCCACATGGCGGCAGCATTTCTCCTTTTCCAAATCTGGTTACTAGGTCAACAGAGCCTTACTGGAAGTGGTGTTCTAGGTTGTAAATTAGAATGGCATGTGAGAGGAAAACGCCCTTTAATGTATGTCTCATTACTTCTTGTTGGTATTTTTAACTTAATTTTTATTTTTTATCACAGCAAACTTGATTACAATGTTTTGTTTGTTCTAGGTGTGCAAGATGTGGTTCTTTCACACATATACATATATCTATTCTTCTTCGGAGCCTTTTCCCATGTAGGTTATGACACAATGTTGAGTAGTCTTCTCTTGGTATTGCGTAGGTCTTTGGTGATTACATATTTCACAGGTGTTTGTATCTCTCTGTTAACCTCAATACGGTAATGTATCCATTCCTCACACCTTTCTATTTGGTGAACCATACGTTTTTATATTGATTCTATGATAGTGTTTCTCTGTGGAAATATCTTTGTTTGTATCATTTTTTAGGTAACCCCTATATATGATATGATAGGATATGTGTCTTTCGCTTTCTCACTTACTCCAAGTTGCGTGATTACTTCTAGACTCATCTACGGTGCTGCAAATGGCATTGTTTCATTTTTTCACTAGCTCATATTCCATCTGTACAGGTAGCAGTTCTTCTTTGTCCACCCATCTGTCGGTGGACTTTTTGGTTACTTCCATATCTTGGCTATTGTAATAGTGTGCAATGCAGATTTGCGTGGCTGTGTCCTTCCAATTCTGTCTTCTTAGTTTATAGGTCCAGGAATAGGTCTGCTGGATCATATGGTAGCTCAATGTTTACTTTTTAAAGGCACCTCTGTTCTGTTCTCCTTAGTGGCTCTTTCCAGGTTACGTCCCACTTAAAGTGGAGGGCATGTATTTCTTCCCAGCACCTTCAGGATTTATTCTTTGTAGTTTTTGCTGATGATTATTCTGAGTGGTGTGAGCTGATACCTCTTTGTGGTTGAATTTGCATGTGTCTCATAATGCGTTGAAATTGAGCTTTAAGACATGATCTTTTTATTTTTCCAGCTGTGATTAGAGCTTATTTCTTCACAGTGTTTTCTTAAAGTATGTGTCACCATTTGAAATATTTTGGCCATTATCTCCCTCAAGACATTTTGAGGGCAGGTTTCATTTACAGCCCTGCAGTACTTGTTCATATGAAGTGACCATTAGCTCAGGCTTTAAACCTGCTTTTGCAGGTAACGGCCAGAGAGCGGCAGCCTTTCTACGTTTCCCATGCTGGTACTAGGGAAACAGACCTACCGGCCAGTGGTGTTCTTCGGTTATAAATTAGAGTGCAATGTGCCCGGATAAACCCACAAATGTTGATGTCTCCTTGCTTTTGTTTGTTTTTAAATTGAGTTTATATTTATTATTAGAGTAACATTCCATTGTGTACGTGGACCACTTCTTCTTGGTGCATTCCTCGGTTGATGGACATTTACATTGCTTCCAAGTGCTGGCTATGGTAAATCTTGCTGGCGTACAGGTTTGCCAGCCTGTGACTTTTTGATTCTCATTTTCTCAGGTGATAGGCCAAGCAGTGGTTGTGATTGATTGACTGGTAGCTCAATGTTTCCCTTTTCAAAGCACCTACACTGTGTTTTCATTAGTGGCTCTTTACATGCCCCCCCTTACAACCGAAGGTACGCATTTCTCCACACTCCCTTCACGGTTTATTTTTTGCAGCATTTTCCCTAATGGCCATTCTGACTGCTGTGAGCTGATAGGTTTTTGTAATATGGGTATGCATGTCATTAAAATTTTTTAAATTCGTCATATTCCTACCCCTTTTTCTTTTCTCTTAAAAGAAAAACCCGTGAGTACAATATAGCTCTTGAACTTGTCTTCTTCGAAGCTTGCCCTCTTTTGAATTTTTTGGTCGATTTTAGACCCCAGAAATTTTCTGGAGGGCAGGTATCATTTACAGAACTGCAAGTTGGTGAAAATTTAGTGACCTTTTGCAGTGGGTTCAAAGCTGCTGTTGTGGGAAACGGCCACAAGGAGGTAGCATTTCTCCATTCCCCAATCTGGGTACTAGGGCAGCAGAGCCTTTCTGGAAGTCATTGTCCTAGGTTGTAAATTAGAATGGAAATTGCCAGGAGGAATCCCCATAAGTTTATGTCTCATTACTTCTTCTGGGTTTTTAAAATTTTTTTAATCTGGGTAAAGTTTAGAATATTGTTTGTCCTAGGTGTACACAATCTGGTTCATTTGTACATTATGTATGTCTATTAATGTACAGATCCTCTTCCCATGTAAAATATTACAGTGTTCCGTCGACCTCCCTTGCTATATGTTCGGTGTTTTTGATACATGTATATAATATGTATTTGTATATGTATGGTAACACTAATGTTCATTTCTCAATTTCCCCCCTCCTTTCCTTTCAGATGAGCATAGTTTGTTTTCTAAGCCTGTGAGTGTCTTTCTCTTTGGAAATATGTTCATCTGTGTCAGTTATTAGATAATGCCATAAGTGATAATATAGGATATAGGTGTTTTGCTTTCCGACCTACTTCATGTTTTGTGATTATCTCCAGGCTCAAGTATGGTGCCTCAAAGAGCAGTGCTTCAATGTTTTCCATGGCTAATATTCCATTGTGTACATGGACCACTTCTTCTTGGTGCATTCCTCTGTCGATGGACATTTTCGTTGCTTCCTAGTGTTGCCTATGGTAAATATTGCTGGAGTGCAGGATTGCCAGCCTGTGATTTTTGATTTTCATTTTCTCAGGTGATAGACCCAGCAGTGGGTATGATTGATTGACTGGTACGGGAGCTCAACGTTTACCTTTTCAAGGCAACTCCATTGTGCTTTCATTAGTGGCTCTTACCACGTCCCCCTTAGAATCAAGGGTACGCATTTCTCCACAATCACGTCAGCATTTATTGTTGGCAGAATTTTTTTTGATGGCCATTATGACTGGTGTGAGCTGATAGGTTTTTGTAATTTGGGTTTACATGTCTGTAAAAATTCCTACAATTCATCATTTTTCCATGGCTTTTCCTTTTCTATTAAAAGAAAAAAGCAAAAAAGTGTGAGTATAATATACCTCTTCAAATTTTCTTTTTGGAAGGTTGCACTCTAGAATTTTTTGGTCGATTTTCGACCTCAGTATTTTTTGGAGGGCAGGTGTCATTTACAGAAGTGCAATTGGTGAATATTTAGTGACCTTTTGCAGTGGGTTTAAAGCTGCTGTTGTGGGAAACGGCACAAGGATGCAGCATTTCTCCATTCCCAAATCTGGGTACTAGGGCAGCAGAGCCATTCTGGAAGTCGTTTGTCTAGGTTGTAAATTTGAATGGAATGTGCCAGGAAAACCCCCCATAAGTCTATGTCTCATTACTCCTAGTTCGTTGTTTTAATTTTTTCAATTGGGGTAATGGTTAGAATGTTGCTTGTCCAAGGTGTACACACTCTGGTTCAACTACATATTCTACATACCTATTTATGTAGAGATCCTCTTCCCTTGTAAATTATTACAGTGATCCGTAATCCTTCCTTGCTATATGGTCGGTCTTTTTGATATATGTATATAATATGTATTTGTATACATATGGTAACGCTAATCTTCATTTATCCATTCCCCCCACCTTTACTTTTAGATAAGCATAGTTCTTTTTTAATAAGTCTGTGATTGACTTTCTGTGTGGAAATATGTTCATTTGTGTCAGTTATTAGATAACGCCTATAAGTGATATCATAGGATATAGGACTTTTGCTTTCCGACTTACCTCATGTTCTGTGATTATCTCCAAGATCATCTATGGGGCCTCAAAGAGCAGTGTTTCATTGTTTTCCATGGCTAGTATTCATTGTGTACATGGACCACTTCTTCTTTTTCCTTTCATCTGTAGATGGACATTTTGGTTGCTTCACTGTCTTGTCTATTGTGAATAAGGCTGCAGTGCAGCTTTTGCAGCCCGGGTCTTCTTCATTCTGGTCTTCTCAGGTGAGAGGCCCATTGGTGCGCCTGCTGGATTGACTGGTACCTCAATTTTTCCTTTTAAACGCAGCTCTCTCCTGTTCTCATTATTAGCGTTTAACCCTTTTACATCTCACCAGCAGCTAGAGGGTACACAGTTCTCTAAAACCTCTTCCGCATTTATTGTTTGTAGACTTTTTGCCAATGGTCAGTCGACTGGTGTGAGTTGAAGACTTTTTGTAGATTAGATTGCATGAGTCTAATACTTCCTGAGGCTGAGCTTTTATCCATTTTCCTTCCTTTAAAAAGAGAGTGAGTAAAACTTACCTCTTCATACTATCTTCTTGAAAATTTTGCCTGTTTTGAATTTTTTTTATCCATTCCCTACCTCAGCACAATTTTGAGGGCAGGTGTCCTTTACAGCCCTGAGTCCTTGTGAATGGTAAGTGACCATTAGCTGTGGGTTAAAAGCTGCTCTTGCGGGAATCGGCCACATGGCGGCAGCATTTCTCCTTTTCCAAATCTGGTTACTAGGTCAACAGAGCCTTACTGGAAGTGGTGTTCTAGGTTGTAAATTAGAATGGCATGTGAGAGGAAAACGCCCTTTAATGTATGTCTCATTACTTCTTGTTGGTATTTTTAACTTAATTTTTATTTTTTATCACAGCAAACTTGATTACAATGTTTTGTTTGTTCTAGGTGTGCAAGATGTGGTTCTTTCACACATATACATATATCTATTCTTCTTCGGAGCCTTTTCCCATGTAGGTTATGACACAATGTTGAGTAGTCTTCTCTTGGTATTGCGTAGGTCTTTGGTGATTACATATTTCACAGGTGTTTGTATCTCTCTGTTAACCTCAATACGGTAATGTATCCATTCCTCACACCTTTCTATTTGGTGAACCATACGTTTTTATATTGATTCTATGATAGTGTTTCTCTGTGGAAATATCTTTGTTTGTACCATTTTTTAGGTAACCCCTATATATGATATGATAGGATATGTGTCTTTCGCTTTCTCACTTACTCCAAGTTGCGTGATTACTTCTAGACTCATCTACGGTGCTGCAAATGGCATTGTTTCATTTTTTCACTAGCTCATATTCCATCTGTACAGGTAGCAGTTCTTCTTTGTCCACCCATCTGTCGGTGGACTTTTTGGTTACTTCCATATCTTGGCTATTGTAATAGTGTGCAATGCAGATTTGCGTGGCTGTGTCCTTCCAATTCTGTCTTCTTAGTTTATAGGTCCAGGAATAGGTCTGCTGGATCATATGGTAGCTCAATGTTTACTTTTTAAAGGCACCTCTGTTCTGTTCTCCTTAGTGGCTCTTTCCAGGTTACGTCCCACTTAAAGTGGAGGGCATGTATTTCTTCCCAGCACCTTCAGGATTTATTCTTTGTAGTTTTTGCTGATGATTATTCTGAGTGGTGTGAGCTGATACCTCTTTGTGGTTGAATTTGCATGTGTCTCATAATGCGTTGAAATTGAGCTTTAAGACATGATCTTTTTATTTTTCCAGCTGTGATTAGAGCTTATTTCTTCACAGTGTTTTCTTAAAGTATGTGTCACCATTTGAAATATTTTGGCCATTATCTCCCTCAAGACATTTTGAGGGCAGGTTTCATTTACAGCCCTGCAGTACTTGTTCATATGAAGTGACCATTAGCTCAGGCTTTAAACCTGCTTTTGCAGGTAACGGCCAGAGAGCGGCAGCCTTTCTACGTTTCCCATGCTGGTACTAGGGAAACAGACCTACCGGCCAGTGGTGTTCTTCGGTTATAAATTAGAGTGCAATGTGCCCGGATAAACCCACAAATGTTGATGTCTCCTTGCTTTTGTTTGTTTTTAAATTGAGTTTATATTTATTATTAGAGTAACATTCCATTGTGTACGTGGACCACTTCTTCTTGGTGCATTCCTCGGTTGATGGACATTTTCATTGCTTCCAAGTGCTGGCTATGGTAAATCTTGCTGGCGTACAGGTTTGCCAGCCTGTGACTTTTTGATTCTCATTTTCTCAGGTGATAGGCCAAGCAGTGGTTGTGATTGATTGACTGGTAGCTCAATGTTTCCCTTTTCAAAGCACCTACACTGTGTTTTCATTAGTGGCTCTTTACATGCCCCCCCTTACAACCGAAGGTACGCATTTCTCCACACTCCCTTCACGGTTTATTTTTTGCAGCATTTTCCCTAATGGCCATTCTGACTGCTGTGAGCTGATAGGTTTTTGTAATATGGGTATGCATGTCATTAAAATTTTTTAAATTCGTCATATTCCTACCCCTTTTTCTTTTCTCTTAAAAGAAAAACCCGTGAGTACAATATAGCTCTTGAACTTGTCTTCTTCGAAGCTTGCCCTCTTTTGAATTTTTTGGTCGATTTTAGACCCCAGAAATTTTCTGGAGGGCAGGTATCATTTACAGAACTGCAAGTTGGTGAAAATTTAGTGACCTTTTGCAGTGGGTTCAAAGCTGCTGTTGTGGGAAACGGCCACAAGGAGGTAGCATTTCTCCATTCCCCAATCTGGGTACTAGGGCAGCAGAGCCTTTCTGGAAGTCATTGTCCTAGGTTGTAAATTAGAATGGAAATTGCCAGGAGGAATCCCCATAAGTTTATGTCTCATTACTTCTTCTGGGTTTTTAAAATTTTTTTAATCTGGGTAAAGTTTAGAATATTGTTTGTCCTAGGTGTACACAATCTGGTTCATTTGTACATTATGTATGTCTATTAATGTACAGATCCTCTTCCCATGTAAAATATTACAGTGTTCCGTCGACCTCCCTTGCTATATGTTCGGTGTTTTTGATACATGTATATAATATGTATTTGTATATGTATGGTAACACTAATGTTCATTTCTCAATTTCCCCCCTCCTTTCCTTTCAGATGAGCATAGTTTGTTTTCTAAGCCTGTGAGTGTCTTTCTCTTTGGAAATATGTTCATCTGTGTCAGTTATTAGATAATGCCATAAGTGATAATATAGGATATAGGTGTTTTGCTTTCCGACCTACTTCATGTTTTGTGATTATCTCCAGGCTCAAGTATGGTGCCTCAAAGAGCAGTGCTTCAATGTTTTCCATGGCTAATATTCCATTGTGTACATGGACCACTTCTTCTTGGTGCATTCCTCTGTCGATGGACATTTTCGTTGCTTCCAAGTGTTGCCTATGGTAAATATTGCTGGAGTGCAGGATTGCCAGCCTGTGATTTTTGATTTTCATTTTCTCAGGTGATAGACCCAGCAGTGGGTATGATTGATTGACTGGTACGGGAGCTCAACGTTTACCTTTTCAAGGCAACTCCATTGTGCTTTCATTAGTGGCTCTTACCACGTCCCCCTTAGAATCAAGGGTACGCATTTCTCCACAATCACGTCAGCATTTATTGTTGGCAGAATTTTTTTTGATGGCCATTATGACTGGTGTGAGCTGATAGGTTTTTGTAATTTGGGTTTACATGTCTGTAAAAATTCCTACAATTCATCATTTTTCCATGGCTTTTTCTTTTCTATTAAAAGAAAAAAGCAAAAAAGTGTGAGTATAATATACCTCTTCAAATTTTCTTTTTGGAAGGTTGCACTCTAGAATTTTTTGGTCGATTTTCGACCTCAGTATTTTTTGGAGGGCAGGTGTCATTTACAGAAGTGCAATTGGTGAATATTTAGTGACCTTTTGCAGTGGGTTTAAAGCTGCTGTTGTGGGAAACGGCACAAGGATGCAGCATTTCTCCATTCCCAAATCTGGGTACTAGGGCAGCAGAGCCATTCTGGAAGTCGTTTGTCTAGGTTGTAAATTTGAATGGAATGTGCCAGGAAAACCCCCCATAAGTCTATGTCTCATTAGTCCTAGTTCGTTGTTTTAATTTTTTCAATTGGTGTAATGGTTAGAATGTTGCTTGTCCAAGGTGTACACACTCTGGTTCAACTACATATTCTACATACCTATTTATGTAGAGATCCTCTTCCCTTGTAAATTATTACAGTGATCCGTAATCCTTCCTTGCTATATGGTCGGTCTTTTTGATATATGTATATAATATGTATTTGTATACATATGGTAACGCTAATCTTCATTTATCCATTCCCCCCACCTTTACTTTTAGATAAGCATAGTTCTTTTTTAATAAGTCTGTGATTGACTTTCTGTGTGGAAATATGTTCATTTGTGTCAGTTATTAGATAACGCCTATAAGTGATATCATAGGATATAGGACTTTTGCTTTCCGACTTACCTCATGTTCTGTGATTATCTCCAAGATCATCTATGGGGCCTCAAAGAGCAGTGTTTCATTGTTTTCCATGGCTAGTATTCATTGTGTACATGGACCACTTCTTCTTTTTCCTTTCATCTGTAGATGGACATTTTGGTTGCTTCACTGTCTTGTCTATTGTGAATAAGGCTGCAGTGCAGCTTTTGCAGCCCGGGTCTTCTTCATTCTGGTCTTCTCAGGTGAGAGGCCCATTGGTGCGCCTGCTGGATTGACTGGTACCTCAATTTTTCCTTTTAAACGCAGCTCTTTCCTGTTCTCATTATTAGCGTTTAACCCTTTTACATCTCACCAGCAGCTAGAGGGTACACAGTTCTCTAAAACCTCTTCCGCATTTATTGTTTGTAGACTTTTTGCCAATGGTCAGTCGACTGGTGTGAGTTGAAGACTTTTTGTAGATTAGATTGCATGAGTCTAATACTTCCTGAGGCTGAGCTTTTATCCATTTTCCTTCCTTTAAAAAGAGAGTGAGTAAAACTTACCTCTTCATACTATCTTCTTGAAAATTTTGCCTGTTTTGAATTTTTTTTATCCATTCCCTACCTCAGCACAATTTTGAGGGCAGGTGTCCTTTACAGCCCTGAGTCCTTGTGAATGGTAAGTGACCATTAGCTGTGGGTTAAAAGCTGCTCTTGCGGGAATCGGCCACATGGCGGCAGCATTTCTCCTTTTCCAAATCTGGTTACTAGGTCAACAGAGCCTTACTGGAAGTGGTGTTCTAGGTTGTAAATTAGAATGGCATGTGAGAGGAAAACGCCCTTTAATGTATGTCTCATTACTTCTTGTTGGTATTTTTAACTTAATTTTTATTTTTTATCACAGCAAACTTGATTACAATGTTTTGTTTGTTCTAGGTGTGCAAGATGTGGTTCTTTCACACATATACATATATCTATTCTTCTTCGGAGCCTTTTCCCAGGTAGCTTATGACACAATGTTGAGTAGTCTTCTCTTGGTATTGCGTAGGTCTTTGGTGATTACATATTTCACAGGTGTTTGTATCTCTCTGTTAACCTCAATACGGTAATGTATCCATTCCTCACACCTTTCTATTTGGTGAACCATACGTTTTTATATTGATTCTATGATAGTGTTTCTCTGTGGAAATATCTTTGTTTGTACCATTTTTTAGGTAACCCCTATATATGATATGATAGGATATGTGTCTTTCGCTTTCTCACTTACTCCAAGTTGCGTGATTACTTCTAGACTCATCTACGGTGCTGCAAATGGCATTGTTTCATTTTTTCACTAGCTCATATTCCATCTGTACAGGTAGCAGTTCTTCTTTGTCCACCCATCTGTCGGTGGACTTTTTGGTTACTTCCATATCTTGGCTATTGTAATAGTGTGCAATGCAGATTTGCGTGGCTGTGTCCTTCCAATTCTGTCTTCTTAGTTTATAGGTCCAGGAATAGGTCTGCTGGATCATATGGTAGCTCAATGTTTACTTTTTAAAGGCACCTCTGTTCTGTTCTCCTTAGTGGCTCTTTCAAGGTTACGTCCCACTTAAAGTGGAGGGCATGTATTTCTTCCCAGCACCTTCAGGATTTATTCTTTGTAGTTTTTGCTGATGATTATTCTGAGTGGTGTGAGCTGATACCTCTTTGTGGTTGAATTTGCATGTGTCTCATAATGCGTTGAAATTGAGCTTTAAGACATGATCTTTTTATTTTTCCAGCTGTGATTAGAGCTTATTTCTTCACAGTGTTTTCTTAAAGTATGTGTCACCATTTGAAATATTTTGGCCATTATCTCCCTCAAGACATTTTGAGGGCAGGTTTCATTTACAGCCCTGCAGTACTTGTTCATATGAAGTGACCATTAGCTCAGGCTTTAAACCTGCTTTTGCAGGTAACGGCCAGAGAGCGGCAGCCTTTCTACGTTTCCCATGCTGGTACTAGGGAAACAGACCTACCGGCCAGTGGTGTTCTACGGTTATAAATTAGAGTGCAATGTGCCCGGATAAACCCACAAATGTTGATGTCTCCTTGCTTTTGTTTGTTTTTAAATTGAGTTTATATTTATTATTAGAGTAACATTCCATTGTGTACGTGGACCACTTCTTCTTGGTGCATTCCTCGGTTGATGGACATTTTCATTGCTTCCAAGTGCTGGCTATGGTAAATCTTGCTGGCGTACAGGTTTGCCAGCCTGTGACTTTTTGATTCTCATTTTCTCAGGTGATAGGCCAAGCAGTGGTTGTGATTGATTGACTGGTAGCTCAATGTTTCCCTTTTCAAAGCACCTACACTGTGTTTTCATTAGTGGCTCTTTACATGCCCCCCCTTACAACCGAAGGTACGCATTTCTCCACACTCCCTTCACGGTTTATTTTTTGCAGCATTTTTCCTAATGGCCATTCTGACTGCTGTGAGCTGATAGGTTTTTGTAATATGGGTATGCATGTCATTAAAATTTTTTAAATTCGTCATATTCCTACCCCTTTTTCTTTTCTCTTAAAAGAAAAACCCGTGAGTACAATATAGCTCTTGAACTTGTCTTCTTCGAAGCTTGCCCTCTTTTGAATTTTTTGGTCGATTTTAGACCCCAGAAATTTTCTGGAGGGCAGGTATCATTTACAGAACTGCAAGTTGGTGAAAATTTAGTGACCTTTTGCAGTGGGTTCAAAGCTGCTGTTGTGGGAAACGGCCACAAGGAGGTAGCATTTCTCCATTCCCCAATCTGGGTACTAGGGCAGCAGAGCCTTTCTGGAAGTCATTGTCCTAGGTTGTAAATTAGAATGGAAATTGCCAGGAGGAATCCCCATAAGTTTATGTCTCATTACTTCTTCTGGGTTTTTAAAATTTTTTTAATCTGGGTAAAGTTTAGAATATTGTTTGTCCTAGGTGTACACAATCTGGTTCATTTGTACATTATGTATGTCTATTAATGTACAGATCCTCTTCCCATGTAAAATATTACAGTGTTCCGTCGACCTCCCTTGCTATATGTTCGGTGTTTTTGATACATGTATATAATATGTATTTGTATATGTATGGTAACACTAATGTTCATTTCTCAATTTCCCCCCTCCTTTCCTTTCAGATGAGCATAGTGTGTTTTCTAAGCCTGTGAGTGTCTTTCTCTTTGGAAATATGTTCATCTGTGTCAGTTATTAGATAATGCCATAAGTGATAATATAGGATATAGGTGTTTTGCTTTCCGACCTACTTCATGTTTTGTGATTATCTCCAGGCTCAAGTATGGTGCCTCAAAGAGCAGTGCTTCAATGTTTTCCATGGCTAATATTCCATTGTGTACATGGACCACTTCTTCTTGGTGCATTCCTCTGTCGATGGACATTTTCGTTGCTTCCTAGTGTTGCCTATGGTAAATATTGCTGGAGTGCAGGATTGCCAGCCTGTGATTTTTGATTTTCATTTTCTCAGGTGATAGACCCAGCAGTGGGTATGATTGATTGACTGGTACGGTAGCTCAACGTTTACCTTTTCAAGGCAACTCCATTGTGCTTTCATTAGTGGCTCTTACCACGTCCCCCTTAGAATCAAGGGTACGCATTTCTCCACAATCACGTCAGCATTTATTGTTGGCAGAATTTTTTTTGATGGCCATTATGACTGGTGTGAGCTGATAGGTTTTTGTAATTTGGGTTTACATGTCTGTAAAAATTCCTACAATTCATCATTTTTCCATGGCTTTTTCTTTTCTATTAAAAGAAAAAAGCAAAAAAGTGTGAGTATAATATACCTCTTCAAATTTTCTTTTTGGAAGGTTGCACTCTAGAATTTTTTGGTCGATTTTCGACCTCAGTATTTTTTGGAGGGCAGGTGTCATTTACAGAAGTGCAATTGGTGAATATTTAGTGACCTTTTGCAGTGGGTTTAAAGCTGCTGTTGTGGGAAACGGCACAAGGATGCAGCATTTCTCCATTCCCAAATCTGGGTACTAGGGCAGCAGAGCCATTCTGGAAGTCGTTTGTCTAGGTTGTAAATTTGAATGGAATGTGCCAGGAAAACCCCCCATAAGTCTATGTCTCATTACTCCTAGTTCGTTGTTTTAATTTTTTCAATTGGGGTAATGGTTAGAATGTTGCTTGTCCAAGGTGTACACACTCTGGTTCAACTACATATTCTACATACCTATTTATGTAGAGATCCTCTTCCCTTGTAAATTATTACAGTGATCCGTAATCCTTCCTTGCTATATGGTCGGTCTTTTTGATATATGTATATAATATGTATTTGTATACATATGGTAACGCTAATCTTCATTTATCCATTCCCCCCACCTTTACTTTTAGATAAGCATAGTTCTTTTTTAATAAGTCTGTGATTGACTTTCTGTGTGGAAATATGTTCATTTGTGTCAGTTATTAGATAACGCCTATAAGTGATATCATAGGATATAGGACTTTTGCTTTCCGACTTACCTCATGTTCTGTGATTATCTCCAAGATCATCTATGGGGCCTCAAAGAGCAGTGTTTCATTGTTTTCCATGGCTAGTATTCATTGTGTACATGGACCACTTCTTCTTTTTCCTTTCATCTGTAGATGGACATTTTGGTTGCTTCACTGTCTTGTCTATTGTGAATAAGGCTGCAGTGCAGCTTTTGCAGCCCGGGTCTTCTTCATTCTGGTCTTCTCAGGTGAGAGGCCCATTGGTGCGCCTGCTGGATTGACTGGTACCTCAATTTTTCCTTTTAAACGCAGCTCTTTCCTGTTCTCATTATTAGCGTTTAACCCTTTTACATCTCACCAGCAGCTAGAGGGTACACAGTTCTCTAAAACCTCTTCCGCATTTATTGTTTGTAGACTTTTTGCCAATGGTCAGTCGACTGGTGTGAGTTGAAGACTTTTTGTAGATTAGATTGCATGAGTCTAATACTTCCTGAGGCTGAGCTTTTATCCATTTTCCTTCCTTTAAAAAGAGAGTGAGTAAAACTTACCTCTTCATACTATCTTCTTGAAAATTTTGCCTGTTTTGAATTTTTTTTATCCATTCCCTACCTCAGCACAATTTTGAGGGCAGGTGTCCTTTACAGCCCTGAGTCCTTGTGAATGGTAAGTGACCATTAGCTGTGGGTTAAAAGCTGCTCTTGCGGGAATCGGCCACATGGCGGCAGCATTTCTCCTTTTCCAAATCTGGTTACTAGGTCAACAGAGCCTTACTGGAAGTGGTGTTCTAGGTTGTAAATTAGAATGGCATGTGAGAGGAAAACGCCCTTTAATGTATGTCTCATTACTTCTTGTTGGTATTTTTAACTTAATTTTTATTTTTTATCACAGCAAACTTGATTACAATGTTTTGTTTGTTCTAGGTGTGCAAGATGTGGTTCTTTCACACATATACATATATCTATTCTTCTTCGGAGCCTTTTCCCAGGTAGCTTATGACACAATGTTGAGTAGTCTTCTCTTGGTATTGCGTAGGTCTTTGGTGATTACATATTTCACAGGTGTTTGTATCTCTCTGTTAACCTCAATACGGTAATGTATCCATTCCTCACACCTTTCTATTTGGTGAACCATACGTTTTTATATTGATTCTATGATAGTGTTTCTCTGTGGAAATATCTTTGTTTGTATCATTTTTTAGGTAACCCCTATATATGATATGATAGGATATGTGTCTTTCGCTTTCTCACTTACTCCAAGTTGCGTGATTACTTCTAGACTCATCTACGGTGCTGCAAATGGCATTGTTTCATTTTTTCACTAGCTCATATTCCATCTGTACAGGTAGCAGTTCTTCTTTCTCCACCCATCTGTCGGTGGACTTTTTGGTTACTTCCATATCTTGGCTATTGTAATAGTGTGCAATGCAGATTTGCGTGGCTGTGTCCTTCCAATTCTGTCTTCTTAGTTTATAGGTCCAGGAATAGGTCTGCTGGATCATATGGTAGCTCAATGTTTACTTTTTAAAGGCACCTCTGTTCTGTTCTCCTTAGTGGCTCTTTCCAGGTTACGTCCCACTTAAAGTGGAGGGCATGTATTTCTTCCCAGCACCTTCAGGATTTATTCTTTGTAGTTTTTGCTGATGATTATTCTGAGTGGTGTGAGCTGATACCTCTTTGTGGTTGAATTTGCATGTGTCTCATAATGCGTTGAAATTGAGCTTTAAGACATGATCTTTTTATTTTTCCAGCTGTGATTAGAGCTTATTTCTTCACAGTGTTTTCTTAAAGTATGTGTCACCATTTGAAATATTTTGGCCATTATCTCCCTCAAGACATTTTGAGGGCAGGTTTCATTTACAGCCCTGCAGTACTTGTTCATATGAAGTGACCATTAGCTCAGGCTTTAAACCTGCTTTTGCAGGTAACGGCCAGAGAGCGGCAGCCTTTCTACGTTTCCCATGCTGGTACTAGGGAAACAGACCTACCGGCCAGTGGTGTTCTTCGGTTATAAATTAGAGTGCAATGTGCCCGGATAAACCCACAAATGTTGATGTCTCCTTGCTTTTGTTTGTTTTTAAATTGAGTTTATATTTATTATTAGAGTAACATTCCATTGTGTACGTGGACCACTTCTTCTTGGTGCATTCCTCGGTTGATGGACATTTTCATTGCTTCCAAGTGCTGGCTATGGTAAATCTTGCTGGCGTACAGGTTTGCCAGCCTGTGACTTTTTGATTCTCATTTTCTCAGGTGATAGGCCAAGCAGTGGTTGTGATTGATTGACTGGTAGCTCAATGTTTCCCTTTTCAAAGCACCTACACTGTGTTTTCATTAGTGGCTCTTTACATGCCCCCCCTTACAACCGAAGGTACGCATTTCTCCACACTCCCTTCACGGTTTATTTTTTGCAGCATTTTTCCTAATGGCCATTCTGACTGCTGTGAGCTGATAGGTTTTTGTAATATGGGTATGCATGTCATTAAAATTTTTTAAATTCGTCATATTCCTACCCCTTTTTCTTTTCTCTTAAAAGAAAAACCCGTGAGTACAATATAGCTCTTGAACTTGTCTTCTTCGAAGCTTGCCCTCTTTTGAATTTTTTGGTCGATTTTAGACCCCAGAAATTTTCTGGAGGGCAGGTATCATTTACAGAACTGCAAGTTGGTGAAAATTTAGTGACCTTTTGCAGTGGGTTCAAAGCTGCTGTTGTGGGAAACGGCCACAAGGAGGTAGCATTTCTCCATTCCCCAATCTGGGTACTAGGGCAGCAGAGCCTTTCTGGAAGTCATTGTCCTAGGTTGTAAATTAGAATGGAAATTGCCAGGAGGAATCCCCATAAGTTTATGTCTCATTACTTCTTCTGGGTTTTTAAAATTTTTTTAATCTGGGTAAAGTTTAGAATATTGTTTGTCCTAGGTGTACACAATCTGGTTCATTTGTACATTATGTATGTCTATTAATGTACAGATCCTCTTCCCATGTAAAATATTACAGTGTTCCGTCGACCTCCCTTGCTATATGTTCGGTGTTTTTGATACATGTATATAATATGTATTGGTATATGTATGGTAACACTAATGTTCATTTCTCAATTTCCCCCCTCCTTTCCTTTCAGATGAGCATAGTTTGTTTTCTAAGCCTGTGAGTGTCTTTCTCTTTGGAAATATGTTCATCTGTGTCAGTTATTAGATAATGCCATAAGTGATAATATAGGATATAGGTGTTTTGCTTTCCGACCTACTTCATGTTTTGTGATTATCTCCAGGCTCAAGTATGGTGCCTCAAAGAGCAGTGCTTCAATGTTTTCCATGGCTAATATTCCATTGTGTACATGGACCACTTCTTCTTGGTGCATTCCTCTGTCGATGGACATTTTCGTTGCTTCCAAGTGTTGCCTATGGTAAATATTGCTGGAGTGCAGGATTGCCAGCCTGTGATTTTTGATTTTCATTTTCTCAGGTGATAGACCCAGCAGTGGGTATGATTGATTGACTGGTACGGGAGCTCAACGTTTACCTTTTCAAGGCAACTCCATTGTGCTTTCATTAGTGGCTCTTACCACGTCCCCCTTAGAATCAAGGGTACGCATTTCTCCACAATCACGTCAGCATTTATTGTTGGCAGAATTTTTTTTGATGGCCATTATGACTGGTGTGAGCTGATAGGTTTTTGTAATTTGGGTTTACATGTCTGTAAAAATTCCTACAATTCATCATTTTTCCATGGCTTTTTCTTTTCTATTAAAAGAAAAAAGCAAAAAAGTGTGAGTATAATATACCTCTTCAAATTTTCTTTTTGGAAGGTTGCACTCTAGAATTTTTTGGTCGATTTTCGACCTCAGTATTTTTTGGAGGGCAGGTGTCATTTACAGAACTGCAATTGGTGAATATTTAGTGACCTTTTGCAGTGGGTTTAAAGCTGCTGTTGTGGGAAACGGCACAAGGATGCAGCATTTCTCCATTCCCAAATCTGGGTACTAGGGCAGCAGAGCCATTCTGGAAGTCGTTTGTCTAGGTTGTAAATTTGAATGGAATGTGCCAGGAAAACCCCCCATAAGTCTATGTCTCATTACTCCTAGTTCGTTGTTTTAATTTTTTCAATTGGGGTAATGGTTAGAATGTTGCTTGTCCAAGGTGTACACACTCTGGTTCAACTACATATTCTACATACCTATTTATGTAGAGATCCTCTTCCCTTGTAAATTATTACAGTGATCCGTAATCCTTCCTTGCTATATGGTCGGTCTTTTTGATATATGTATATAATATGTATTTGTATACATATGGTAACGCTAATCTTCATTTATCCATTCCCCCCACCTTTACTTTTAGATAAGCATAGTTCTTTTTTAATAAGTCTGTGATTGACTTTCTGTGTGGAAATATGTTCATTTGTGTCAGTTATTAGATAACGCCTATAAGTGATATCATAGGATATAGGACTTTTGCTTTCCGACTTACCTCATGTTCTGTGATTATCTCCAAGATCATCTATGGGGCCTCAAAGAGCAGTGTTTCATTGTTTTCCATGGCTAGTATTCATTGTGTACATGGACCACTTCTTCTTTTTCCTTTCATCTGTAGATGGACATTTTGGTTGCTTCACTGTCTTGTCTATTGTGAATAAGGCTGCAGTGCAGCTTTTGCAGCCCGGGTCTTCTTCATTCTGGTCTTCTCAGGTGAGAGGCCCATTGGTGCGCCTGCTGGATTGACTGGTACCTCAATTTTTCCTTTTAAACGCAGCTCTTTCCTGTTCTCATTATTAGCGTTTAACCCTTTTACATCTCACCAGCAGCTAGAGGGTACACAGTTCTCTAAAACCTCTTCCGCATTTATTGTTTGTAGACTTTTTGCCAATGGTCAGTCGACTGGTGTGAGTTGAAGACTTTTTGTAGATTAGATTGCATGAGTCTAATACTTCCTGAGGCTGAGCTTTTATCCATTTTCCTTTCTTTAAAAAGAGAGTGAGTAAAACTTACCTCTTCATACTATCTTCTTGAAAATTTTGCCTGTTTTGAATTTTTTTTATCCATTCCCTACCTCAGCACAATTTTGAGGGCAGGTGTCCTTTACAGCCCTGAGTCCTTGTGAATGGTAAGTGACCATTAGCTGTGGGTTAAAAGCTGCTCTTGCGGGAATCGGCCACATGGCGGCAGCATTTCTCCTTTTCCAAATCTGGTTACTAGGTCAACAGAGCCTTACTGGAAGTGGTGTTCTAGGTTGTAAATTAGAATGGCATGTGAGAGGAAAACGCCCTTTAATGTATGTCTCATTACTTCTTGTTGGTATTTTTAACTTAATTTTTATTTTTTATCACAGCAAACTTGATTACAATGTTTTGTTTGTTCTAGGTGTGCAAGATGTGGTTCTTTCACACATATACATATATCTATTCTTCTTCGGAGCCTTTTCCCATGTAGGTTATGACACAATGTTGAGTAGTCTTCTCTTGGTATTGCGTAGGTCTTTGGTGATTACATATTTCACAGGTGTTTGTATCTCTCTGTTAACCTCAATACGGTAATGTATCCATTCCTCACACCTTTCTATTTGGTGAACCATACGTTTTTATATTGATTCTATGATAGTGTTTCTCTGTGGAAATATCTTTGTTTGTATCATTTTTTAGGTAACCCCTATATATGATATGATAGGATATGTGTCTTTCGCTTTCTCACTTACTCCAAGTTGCGTGATTACTTCTAGACTCATCTACGGTGCTGCAAATGGCATTGTTTCATTTTTTCACTAGCTCATATTCCATCTGTACAGGTAGCAGTTCTTCTTTGTCCACCCATCTGTCGGTGGACTTTTTGGTTACTTCCATATCTTGGCTATTGTAATAGTGTGCAATGCAGATTTGCGTGGCTGTGTCCTTCCAATTCTGTCTTCTTAGTTTATAGGTCCAGGAATAGGTCTGCTGGATCATATGGTAGCTCAATGTTTACTTTTTAAAGGCACCTCTGTTCTGTTCTCCTTAGTGGCTCTTTCCAGGTTACGTCCCACTTAAAGTGGAGGGCATGTATTTCTTCCCAGCACCTTCAGGATTTATTCTTTGTAGTTTTTGCTGATGATTATTCTGAGTGGTGTGAGCTGATACCTCTTTGTGGTTGAATTTGCATGTGTCTCATAATGCGTTGAAATTGAGCTTTAAGACATGATCTTTTTATTTTTCCAGCTGTGATTAGAGCTTATTTCTTCACAGTGTTTTCTTAAAGTATGTGTCACCATTTGAAATATTTTGGCCATTATCTCCCTCAAGACATTTTGAGGGCAGGTTTCATTTACAGCCCTGCAGTACTTGTTCATATGAAGTGACCATTAGCTCAGGCTTTAAACCTGCTTTTGCAGGTAACGGCCAGAGAGCGGCAGCCTTTCTACGTTTCCCATGCTGGTACTAGGGAAACAGACCTACCGGCCAGTGGTGTTCTTCGGTTATAAATTAGAGTGCAATGTGCCCGGATAAACCCACAAATGTTGATGTCTCCTTGCTTTTGTTTGTTTTTAAATTGAGTTTATATTTATTATTAGAGTAACATTCCATTGTGTACGTGGACCACTTCTTCTTGGTGCATTCCTCGGTTGATGGACATTTTCATTGCTTCCAAGTGCTGGCTATGGTAAATCTTGCTGGCGTACAGGTTTGCCAGCCTGTGACTTTTTGATTCTCATTTTCTCAGGTGATAGGCCAAGCAGTGGTTGTGATTGATTGACTGGTAGCTCAATGTTTCCCTTTTCAAAGCACCTACACTGTGTTTTCATTAGTGGCTCTTTACATGCCCCCCCTTACAACCGAAGGTACGCATTTCTCCACACTCCCTTCACGGTTTATTTTTTGCAGCATTTTTCCTAATGGCCATTCTGACTGCTGTGAGCTGATAGGTTTTTGTAATATGGGTATGCATGTCATTAAAATTTTTTAAATTCGTCATATTCCTACCCCTTTTTCTTTTCTCTTAAAAGAAAAACCCGTGAGTACAATATAGCTCTTGAACTTGTCTTCTTCGAAGCTTGCCCTCTTTTGAATTTTTTGGTCGATTTTAGACCCCAGAAATTTTCTGGAGGGCAGGTATCATTTACAGAACTGCAAGTTGGTGAAAATTTAGTGACCTTTTGCAGTGGGTTCAAAGCTGCTGTTGTGGGAAACGGCCACAAGGAGGTAGCATTTCTCCATTCCCCAATCTGGGTACTAGGGCAGCAGAGCCTTTCTGGAAGTCATTGTCCTAGGTTGTAAATTAGAATGGAAATTGCCAGGAGGAATCCCCATAAGTTTATGTCTCATTACTTCTTCTGGGTTTTTAAAATTTTTTTAATCTGGGTAAAGTTTAGAATATTGTTTGTCCTAGGTGTACACAATCTGGTTCATTTGTACATTATGTATGTCTATTAATGTACAGATCCTCTTCCCATGTAAAATATTACAGTGTTCCGTCGACCTCCCTTGCTATATGTTCGGTGTTTTTGATACATGTATATAATATGTATTGGTATATGTATGGTAACACTAATGTTCATTTCTCAATTTCCCCCCTCCTTTCCTTTCAGATGAGCATAGTTTGTTTTCTAAGCCTGTGAGTGTCTTTCTCTTTGGAAATATGTTCATCTGTGTCAGTTATTAGATAATGCCATAAGTGATAATATAGGATATAGGTGTTTTGCTTTCCGACCTACTTCATGTTTTGTGATTATCTCCAGGCTCAAGTATGGTGCCTCAAAGAGCAGTGCTTCAATGTTTTCCATGGCTAATATTCCATTGTGTACATGGACCACTTCTTCTTGGTGCATTCCTCTGTCGATGGACATTTTCGTTGCTTCCAAGTGTTGCCTATGGTAAATATTGCTGGAGTGCAGGATTGCCAGCCTGTGATTTTTGATTTTCATTTTCTCAGGTGATAGACCCAGCAGTGGGTATGATTGATTGACTGGTACGGGAGCTCAACGTTTACCTTTTCAAGGCAACTCCATTGTGCTTTCATTAGTGGCTCTTACCACGTCCCCCTTAGAATCAAGGGTACGCATTTCTCCACAATCACGTCAGCATTTATTGTTGGCAGAATTTTTTTTGATGGCCATTATGACTGGTGTGAGCTGATAGGTTTTTGTAATTTGGGTTTACATGTCTGTAAAAATTCCTACAATTCATCATTTTTCCATGGCTTTTTCTTTTCTATTAAAAGAAAAAAGCAAAAAAGTGTGAGTATAATATACCTCTTCAAATTTTCTTTTTGGAAGGTTGCACTCTAGAATTTTTTGGTCGATTTTCGACCTCAGTATTTTTTGGAGGGCAGGTGTCATTTACAGAACTGCAATTGGTGAATATTTAGTGACCTTTTGCAGTGGGTTTAAAGCTGCTGTTGTGGGAAACGGCACAAGGATGCAGCATTTCTCCATTCCCAAATCTGGGTACTAGGGCAGCAGAGCCATTCTGGAAGTCGTTTGTCTAGGTTGTAAATTTGAATGGAATGTGCCAGGAAAACCCCCCATAAGTCTATGTCTCATTACTCCTAGTTCGTTGTTTTAATTTTTTCAATTGGGGTAATGGTTAGAATGTTGCTTGTCCAAGGTGTACACACTCTGGTTCAACTACATATTCTACATACCTATTTATGTAGAGATCCTCTTCCCTTGTAAATTATTACAGTGATCCGTAATCCTTCCTTGCTATATGGTCGGTCTTTTTGATATATGTATATAATATGTATTTGTATACATATGGTAACGCTAATCTTCATTTATCCATTCCCCCCACCTTTACTTTTAGATAAGCATAGTTCTTTTTTAATAAGTCTGTGATTGACTTTCTGTGTGGAAATATGTTCATTTGTGTCAGTTATTAGATAACGCCTATAAGTGATATCATAGGATATAGGACTTTTGCTTTCCGACTTACCTCATGTTCTGTGATTATCTCCAAGATCATCTATGGGGCCTCAAAGAGCAGTGTTTCATTGTTTTCCATGGCTAGTATTCATTGTGTACATGGACCACTTCTTCTTTTTCCTTTCATCTGTAGATGGACATTTTGGTTGCTTCACTGTCTTGTCTATTGTGAATAAGGCTGCAGTGCAGCTTTTGCAGCCCGGGTCTTCTTCATTCTGGTCTTCTCAGGTGAGAGGCCCATTGGTGCGCCTGCTGGATTGACTGGTACCTCAATTTTTCCTTTTAAACGCAGCTCTTTCCTGTTCTCATTATTAGCGTTTAACCCTTTTACATCTCACCAGCAGCTAGAGGGTACACAGTTCTCTAAAACCTCTTCCGCATTTATTGTTTGTAGACTTTTTGCCAATGGTCAGTCGACTGGTGTGAGTTGAAGACTTTTTGTAGATTAGATTGCATGAGTCTAATACTTCCTGAGGCTGAGCTTTTATCCATTTTCCTTTCTTTAAAAAGAGAGTGAGTAAAACTTACCTCTTCATACTATCTTCTTGAAAATTTTGCCTGTTTTGAATTTTTTTTATCCATTCCCTACCTCAGCACAATTTTGAGGGCAGGTGTCCTTTACAGCCCTGAGTCCTTGTGAATGGTAAGTGACCATTAGCTGTGGGTTAAAAGCTGCTCTTGCGGGAATCGGCCACATGGCGGCAGCATTTCTCCTTTTCCAAATCTGGTTACTAGGTCAACAGAGCCTTACTGGAAGTGGTGTTCTAGGTTGTAAATTAGAATGGCATGTGAGAGGAAAACGCCCTTTAATGTATGTCTCATTACTTCTTGTTGGTATTTTTAACTTAATTTTTATTTTTTATCACAGCAAACTTGATTACAATGTTTTGTTTGTTCTAGGTGTGCAAGATGTGGTTCTTTCACACATATACATATATCTATTCTTCTTCGGAGCCTTTTCCCATGTAGGTTATGACACAATGTTGAGTAGTCTTCTCTTGGTATTGCGTAGGTCTTTGGTGATTACATATTTCACAGGTGTTTGTATCTCTCTGTTAACCTCAATACGGTAATGTATCCATTCCTCACACCTTTCTATTTGGTGAACCATACGTTTTTATATTGATTCTATGATAGTGTTTCTCTGTGGAAATATCTTTGTATCATTTTTTAGGTAACCCCTATATATGATATGATAGGATATGTGTCTTTCGCTTTCTCACTTACTCCAAGTTGCGTGATTACTTCTAGACTCATCTACGGTGCTGCAAATGGCATTGTTTCATTTTTTCACTAGCTCATATTCCATCTGTACAGGTAGCAGTTCTTCTTTGTCCACCCATCTGTCGGTGGACTTTTTGGTTACTTCCATATCTTGGCTATTGTAATAGTGTGCAATGCAGATTTGCGTGGCTGTGTCCTTCCAATTCTGTCTTCTTAGTTTATAGGTCCAGGAATAGGTCTGCTGGATCATATGGTAGCTCAATGTTTACTTTTTAAAGGCACCTCTGTTCTGTTCTCCTTAGTGGCTCTTTCCAGGTTACGTCCCACTTAAAGTGGAGGGCATGTATTTCTTCCCAGCACCTTCAGGATTTATTCTTTGTAGTTTTTGCTGATGATTATTCTGAGTGGTGTGAGCTGATACCTCTTTGTGGTTGAATTTGCATGTGTCTCATAATGCGTTGAAATTGAGCTTTAAGACATGATCTTTTTATTTTTCCAGCTGTGATTAGAGCTTATTTCTTCACAGTGTTTTCTTAAAGTATGTGTCACCATTTGAAATATTTTGGCCATTATCTCCCTCAAGACATTTTGAGGGCAGGTTTCATTTACAGCCCTGCAGTACTTGTTCATATGAAGTGACCATTAGCTCAGGCTTTAAACCTGCTTTTGCAGGTAACGGCCAGAGAGCGGCAGCCTTTCTACGTTTCCCATGCTGGTACTAGGGAAACAGACCTACCGGCCAGTGGTGTTCTTCGGTTATAAATTAGAGTGTAATGTGCCCGGATAAACCCACAAATGTTGATGTCTCCTTGCTTTTGTTTGTTTTTAAATTGAGTTTATATTTATTATTAGAGTAACATTCCATTGTGTACGTGGACCACTTCTTCTTGGTGCATTCCTCGGTTGATGGACATTTTCATTGCTTCCAAGTGCTGGCTATGGTAAATCTTGCTGGCGTACAGGTTTGCCAGCCTGTGACTTTTTGATTCTCATTTTCTCAGGTGATAGGCCAAGCAGTGGTTGTGATTGATTGACTGGTAGCTCAATGTTTCCCTTTTCAAAGCACCTACACTGTGTTTTCATTAGTGGCTCTTTACATGCCCCCCCTTACAACCGAAGGTACGCATTTCTCCACACTCCCTTCACGGTTTATTTTTTGCAGCATTTTTCCTAATGGCCATTCTGACTGCTGTGAGCTGATAGGTTTTTGTAATATGGGTATGCATGTCATTAAAATTTTTTAAATTCGTCATATTCCTACCCCTTTTTCTTTTCTCTTAAAAGAAAAACCCGTGAGTACAATATAGCTCTTGAACTTGTCTTCTTCGAAGCTTGCCCTCTTTTGAATTTTTTGGTCGATTTTAGACCCCAGAAATTTTCTGGAGGGCAGGTATCATTTACAGAACTGCAAGTTGGTGAAAATTTAGTGACCTTTTGCAGTGGGTTCAAAGCTGCTGTTGTGGGAAACGGCCACAAGGAGGTAGCATTTCTCCATTCCCCAATCTGGGTACTAGGGCAGCAGAGCCTTTCTGGAAGTCATTGTCCTAGGTTGTAAATTAGAATGGAAATTGCCAGGAGGAATCCCCATAAGTTTATGTCTCATTACTTCTTCTGGGTTTTTAAAATTTTTTTAATCTGGGTAAAGTTTAGAATATTGTTTGTCCTAGGTGTACACAATCTGGTTCATTTGTACATTATGTATGTCTATTAATGTACAGATCCTCTTCCCATGTAAAATATTACAGTGTTCCGTCGACCTCCCTTGCTATATGTTCGGTGTTTTTGATACATGTATATAATATGTATTGGTATATGTATGGTAACACTAATGTTCATTTCTCAATTTCCCCCCTCCTTTCCTTTCAGATGAGCATAGTTTGTTTTCTAAGCCTGTGAGTGTCTTTCTCTTTGGAAATATGTTCATCTGTGTCAGTTATTAGATAATGCCATAAGTGATAATATAGGATATAGGTGTTTTGCTTTCCGACCTACTTCATGTTTTGTGATTATCTCCAGGCTCAAGTATGGTGCCTCAAAGAGCAGTGCTTCAATGTTTTCCATGGCTAATATTCCATTGTGTACATGGACCACTTCTTCTTGGTGCATTCCTCTGTCGATGGACATTTTCGTTGCTTCCAAGTGTTGCCTATGGTAAATATTGCTGGAGTGCAGGATTGCCAGCCTGTGATTTTTGATTTTCATTTTCTCAGGTGATAGACCCAGCAGTGGGTATGATTGATTGACTGGTACGGGAGCTCAACGTTTACCTTTTCAAGGCAACTCCATTGTGCTTTCATTAGTGGCTCTTACCACGTCCCCCTTAGAATCAAGGGTACGCATTTCTCCACAATCACGTCAGCATTTATTGTTGGCAGAATTTTTTTTGATGGCCATTATGACTGGTGTGAGCTGATAGGTTTTTGTAATTTGGGTTTACATGTCTGTAAAAATTCCTACAATTCATCATTTTTCCATGGCTTTTTCTTTTCTATTAAAAGAAAAAAGCAAAAAAGTGTGAGTATAATATACCTCTTCAAATTTTCTTTTTGGAAGGTTGCACTCTAGAATTTTTTGGTCGATTTTCGACCTCAGTATTTTTTGGAGGGCAGGTGTCATTTACAGAACTGCAATTGGTGAATATTTAGTGACCTTTTGCAGTGGGTTTAAAGCTGCTGTTGTGGGAAACGGCACAAGGATGCAGCATTTCTCCATTCCCAAATCTGGGTACTAGGGCAGCAGAGCCATTCTGGAAGTCGTTTGTCTAGGTTGTAAATTTGAATGGAATGTGCCAGGAAAACCCCCCATAAGTCTATGTCTCATTACTCCTAGTTCGTTGTTTTAATTTTTTCAATTGGGGTAATGGTTAGAATGTTGCTTGTCCAAGGTGTACACACTCTGGTTCAACTACATATTCTACATACCTATTTATGTAGAGATCCTCTTCCCTTGTAAATTATTACAGTGATCCGTAATCCTTCCTTGCTATATGGTCGGTCTTTTTGATATATGTATATAATATGTATTTGTATACATATGGTAACGCTAATCTTCATTTATCCATTCCCCCCACCTTTACTTTTAGATAAGCATAGTTCTTTTTTAATAAGTCTGTGATTGACTTTCTGTGTGGAAATATGTTCATTTGTGTCAGTTATTAGATAACGCCTATAAGTGATATCATAGGATATAGGACTTTTGCTTTCCGACTTACCTCATGTTCTGTGATTATCTCCAAGATCATCTATGGGGCCTCAAAGAGCAGTGTTTCATTGTTTTCCATGGCTAGTATTCATTGTGTACATGGACCACTTCTTCTTTTTCCTTTCATCTGTAGATGGACATTTTGGTTGCTTCACTGTCTTGTCTATTGTGAATAAGGCTGCAGTGCAGCTTTTGCAGCCCGGGTCTTCTTCATTCTGGTCTTCTCAGGTGAGAGGCCCATTGGTGCGCCTGCTGGATTGACTGGTACCTCAATTTTTCCTTTTAAACGCAGCTCTTTCCTGTTCTCATTATTAGCGTTTAACCCTTTTACATCTCACCAGCAGCTAGAGGGTACACAGTTCTCTAAAACCTCTTCCGCATTTATTGTTTGTAGACTTTTTGCCAATGGTCAGTCGACTGGTGTGAGTTGAAGACTTTTTGTAGATTAGATTGCATGAGTCTAATACTTCCTGAGGCTGAGCTTTTATCCATTTTCCTTCCTTTAAAAAGAGAGTGAGTAAAACTTACCTCTTCATACTATCTTCTTGAAAATTTTGCCTGTTTTGAATTTTTTTTATCCATTCCCTACCTCAGCACAATTTTGAGGGCAGGTGTCCTTTACAGCCCTGAGTCCTTGTGAATGGTAAGTGACCATTAGCTGTGGGTTAAAAGCTGCTCTTGCGGGAATCGGCCACATGGCGGCAGCATTTCTCCTTTTCCAAATCTGGTTACTAGGTCAACAGAGCCTTACTGGAAGTGGTGTTCTAGGTTGTAAATTAGAATGGCATGTGAGAGGAAAACGCCCTTTAATGTATGTCTCATTACTTCTTGTTGGTATTTTTAACTTAATTTTTATTTTTTATCACAGCAAACTTGATTACAATGTTTTGTTTGTTCTAGGTGTGCAAGATGTGGTTCTTTCACACATATACATATATCTATTCTTCTTCGGAGCCTTTTCCCAGGTAGCTTATGACACAATGTTGAGTAGTCTTCTCTTGGTATTGCGTAGGTCTTTGGTGATTACATATTTCACAGGTGTTTGTATCTCTCTGTTAACCTCAATACGGTAATGTATCCATTCCTCACACCTTTCTATTTGGTGAACCATACGTTTTTATATTGATTCTATGATAGTGTTTCTCTGTGGAAATATCTTTGTTTGTATCATTTTTTAGGTAACCCCTATATATGATATGATAGGATATGTGTCTTTCGCTTTCTCACTTACTCCAAGTTGCGTGATTACTTCTAGACTCATCTACGGTGCTGCAAATGGCATTGTTTCATTTTTTCACTAGCTCATATTCCATCTGTACAGGTAGCAGTTCTTCTTTGTCCACCCATCTGTCGGTGGACTTTTTGGTTACTTCCATATCTTGGCTATTGTAATAGTGTGCAATGCAGATTTGCGTGGCTGTGTCCTTCCAATTCTGTCTTCTTAGTTTATAGGTCCAGGAATAGGTCTGCTGGATCATATGGTAGCTCAATGTTTACTTTTTAAAGGCACCTCTGTTCTGTTCTCCTTAGTGGCTCTTTCCAGGTTACGTCCCACTTAAAGTGGAGGGCATGTATTTCTTCCCAGCACCTTCAGGATTTATTCTTTGTAGTTTTTGCTGATGATTATTCTGAGTGGTGTGAGCTGATACCTCTTTGTGGTTGAATTTGCATGTGTCTCATAATGCGTTGAAATTGAGCTTTAAGACATGATCTTTTTATTTTTCCAGCTGTGATTAGAGCTTATTTCTTCACAGTGTTTTCTTAAAGTATGTGTCACCATTTGAAATATTTTGGCCATTATCTCCCTCAAGACATTTTGAGGGCAGGTTTCATTTACAGCCCTGCAGTACTTGTTCATATGAAGTGACCATTAGCTCAGGCTTTAAACCTGCTTTTGCAGGTAACGGCCAGAGAGCGGCAGCCTTTCTACGTTTCCCATGCTGGTACTAGGGAAACAGACCTACCGGCCAGTGGTGTTCTTCGGTTATAAATTAGAGTGCAATGTGCCCGGATAAACCCACAAATGTTGATGTCTCCTTGCTTTTGTTTGTTTTTAAATTGAGTTTATATTTATTATTAGAGTAACATTCCATTGTGTACGTGGACCACTTCTTCTTGGTGCATTCCTCGGTTGATGGACATTTTCATTGCTTCCAAGTGCTGGCTATGGTAAATCTTGCTGGCGTACAGGTTTGCCAGCCTGTGACTTTTTGATTCTCATTTTCTCAGGTGATAGGCCAAGCAGTGGTTGTGATTGATTGACTGGTAGCTCAATGTTTCCCTTTTCAAAGCACCTACACTGTGTTTTCATTAGTGGCTCTTTACATGCCCCCCCTTACAACCGAAGGTACGCATTTCTCCACACTCCCTTCACGGTTTATTTTTTGCAGCATTTTTCCTAATGGCCATTCTGACTGCTGTGAGCTGATAGGTTTTTGTAATATGGGTATGCATGTCATTAAAATTTTTTAAATTCGTCATATTCCTACCCCTTTTTCTTTTCTCTTAAAAGAAAAACCCGTGAGTACAATATAGCTCTTGAACTTGTCTTCTTCGAAGCTTGCCCTCTTTTGAATTTTTTGGTCGATTTTAGACCCCAGAAATTTTCTGGAGGGCAGGTATCATTTACAGAACTGCAAGTTGGTGAAAATTTAGTGACCTTTTGCAGTGGGTTCAAAGCTGCTGTTGTGGGAAACGGCCACAAGGAGGTAGCATTTCTCCATTCCCCAATCTGGGTACTAGGGCAGCAGAGCCTTTCTGGAAGTCATTGTCCTAGGTTGTAAATTAGAATGGAAATTGCCAGGAGGAATCCCCATAAGTTTATGTCTCATTACTTCTTCTGGGTTTTTAAAATTTTTTTAATCTGGGTAAAGTTTAGAATATTGTTTGTCCTAGGTGTACACAATCTGGTTCATTTGTACATTATGTATGTCTATTAATGTACAGATCCTCTTCCCATGTAAAATATTACAGTGTTCCGTCGACCTCCCTTGCTATATGTTCGGTGTTTTTGATACATGTATATAATATGTATTGGTATATGTATGGTAACACTAATGTTCATTTCTCAATTTCCCCCCTCCTTTCCTTTCAGATGAGCATAGTTTGTTTTCTAAGCCTGTGAGTGTCTTTCTCTTTGGAAATATGTTCATCTGTGTCAGTTATTAGATAATGCCATAAGTGATAATATAGGATATAGGTGTTTTGCTTTCCGACCTACTTCATGTTTTGTGATTATCTCCAGGCTCAAGTATGGTGCCTCAAAGAGCAGTGCTTCAATGTTTTCCATGGCTAATATTCCATTGTGTACATGGACCACTTCTTCTTGGTGCATTCCTCTGTCGATGGACATTTTCGTTGCTTCCAAGTGTTGCCTATGGTAAATATTGCTGGAGTGCAGGATTGCCAGCCTGTGATTTTTGATTTTCATTTTCTCAGGTGATAGACCCAGCAGTGGGTATGATTGATTGACTGGTACGGGAGCTCAACGTTTACCTTTTCAAGGCAACTCCATTGTGCTTTCATTAGTGGCTCTTACCACGTCCCCCTTAGAATCAAGGGTACGCATTTCTCCACAATCACGTCAGCATTTATTGTTGGCAGAATTTTTTTTGATGGCCATTATGACTGGTGTGAGCTGATAGGTTTTTGTAATTTGGGTTTACATGTCTGTAAAAATTCCTACAATTCATCATTTTTCCATGGCTTTTTCTTTTCTATTAAAAGAAAAAAGCAAAAAAGTGTGAGTATAATATACCTCTTCAAATTTTCTTTTTGGAAGGTTGCACTCTAGAATTTTTTGGTCGATTTTCGACCTCAGTATTTTTTGGAGGGCAGGTGTCATTTACAGAACTGCAATTGGTGAATATTTAGTGACCTTTTGCAGTGGGTTTAAAGCTGCTGTTGTGGGAAACGGCACAAGGATGCAGCATTTCTCCATTCCCAAATCTGGGTACTAGGGCAGCAGAGCCATTCTGGAAGTCGTTTGTCTAGGTTGTAAATTTGAATGGAATGTGCCAGGAAAACCCCCCATAAGTCTATGTCTCATTACTCCTAGTTCGTTGTTTTAATTTTTTCAATTGGGGTAATGGTTAGAATGTTGCTTGTCCAAGGTGTACACACTCTGGTTCAACTACATATTCTACATACCTATTTATGTAGAGATCCTCTTCCCTTGTAAATTATTACAGTGATCCGTAATCCTTCCTTGCTATATGGTCGGTCTTTTTGATATATGTATATAATATGTATTTGTATACATATGGTAACGCTAATCTTCATTTATCCATTCCCCCCACCTTTACTTTTAGATAAGCATAGTTCTTTTTTAATAAGTCTGTGATTGACTTTCTGTGTGGAAATATGTTCATTTGTGTCAGTTATTAGATAACGCCTATAAGTGATATCATAGGATATAGGACTTTTGCTTTCCGACTTACCTCATGTTCTGTGATTATCTCCAAGATCATCTATGGGGCCTCAAAGAGCAGTGTTTCATTGTTTTCCATGGCTAGTATTCATTGTGTACATGGACCACTTCTTCTTTTTCCTTTCATCTGTAGATGGACATTTTGGTTGCTTCACTGTCTTGTCTATTGTGAATAAGGCTGCAGTGCAGCTTTTGCAGCCCGGGTCTTCTTCATTCTGGTCTTCTCAGGTGAGAGGCCCATTGGTGCGCCTGCTGGATTGACTGGTACCTCAATTTTTCCTTTTAAACGCAGCTCTTTCCTGTTCTCATTATTAGCGTTTAACCCTTTTACATCTCACCAGCAGCTAGAGGGTACACAGTTCTCTAAAACCTCTTCCGCATTTATTGTTTGTAGACTTTTTGCCAATGGTCAGTCGACTGGTGTGAGTTGAAGACTTTTTGTAGATTAGATTGCATGAGTCTAATACTTCCTGAGGCTGAGCTTTTATCCATTTTCCTTCCTTTAAAAAGAGAGTGAGTAAAACTTACCTCTTCATACTATCTTCTTGAAAATTTTGCCTGTTTTGAATTTTTTTTATCCATTCCCTACCTCAGCACAATTTTGAGGGCAGGTGTCCTTTACAGCCCTGAGTCCTTGTGAATGGTAAGTGACCATTAGCTGTGGGTTAAAAGCTGCTCTTGCGGGAATCGGCCACATGGCGGCAGCATTTCTCCTTTTCCAAATCTGGTTACTAGGTCAACAGAGCCTTACTGGAAGTGGTGTTCTAGGTTGTAAATTAGAATGGCAT